>NC_056750.1:599247830-599547830 GCF_019279795.1 Protopterus annectens | reverse complement strand
ACTTCTTTGAAACAGTCACCAAGGCCATTGATGATGGAAAGGCAGTCCATACAGCCTACCTTGACCTTGCAAAGGCTTTCGACACAATACCCCACTCAGGTATTGTAGAAAAACTTACCAGCTTAAATGTAAACCCATATGTCACAAGATGGGTTGCAAACTGGCTTAAGGACAGAACCCACAGGGTTAGAGTTGCTGGCGCTATGTCAGACTCCAAGCCAGTCACAAGTGGTGTCCCACAGGGCTCGGTCCTTGGCCCCCTATTGTTCGGCATCTACTTCTCAGAAGTACAGGCCAACATGGGAGGACTTTGGCTGACAAAGTTTGCAGACGACTGCAAACTGGGCGCCATAGTGGAAAGTGCATCGGACACGGATATCCTTCAGAAGGGACTCACGGAAACAGATAGCTGGTGCCAGAGCCACGGCCTGAAGTTAAACGCCAAAAATGTATAGTCATACCCTTCGGGAAAAACAAGGTAACCCCAAGCTACCATATAGGTGGCAATCCACTAAGCACAGAATAGGTTATCAGGGACCTGGGGACCCAGGTTGACAGTGGCCTTTCTTTTGACACTCATGTTGCTAAAGTGGTTAGAAAGACCTTCTACATTGCCCACCTGATCATGAAGGGATTCACATCCAGATCTAGTGAGGTCATTGTTCCCCTGTACTCTTCACTTATCAGACCAATGATCGAGTACAATGCCCCATTCGGGATGTATCTCACCTGACATCTGCAGCAATTGGAGAGACCCCAAAAGTTCCTCACCAAAAGGATAAAGGGACTCCAAAATCTGTCATATGCTGCCAGATTGAAGAAACTCCAGCTCTAGTCAGTCGCATACCGTCTGCTCAGAGGTGACATGTGCCTGACATACAAGGCCATGTCCAACCCGGAATTAATGGACATTCTCCACCTCAAAAAATCCAAATCCACCAAAACCACTAGAGCAAGCAACTTAAACCTTAGCACGGATATAAATAGGACATGCTGGAGGGATAGATTTATCACTCAGAGACTCCCTATGCTGTGGAATAAAATCCCAGTCCATGTGAGGCAGAGCACCTCGCTGGCTCTGTTCAAGAGAAATCTTGACATGTGGATGGGAGATCATAGGTTTACCCCGGGAATCATCTCTGTGTCACTGCTGGACAGAGGCACAACAAACTAATGGGCACAGTATTTTTTCATATAAGGGGTGGCGTAAGCCACAAAACTTTGGGCTAGGCTTATAAATGCCTTAGGGCAGATAGCCTAGTATAAACCTATGAACCTATAAGAAAAAAGCTTACCTGTTACTCTCCAGACCATCTTTTTCTGCTGCTTTTGGTTTTCACCATTACATTCAGTCCGGCATAAAAAAATTCCTGGCATTCAGCTCAGTCTTCCCCACAGTTTCTACAATTAATCCTGATTTATTGTATAGATCATGGGTGAGACCAGGTTGAAAGCCTGAAAGTTATGGCAAATGTGGCTGTTATGAAGAGGGGCAGTGTTTCAACAGAGTTTTTCTCTTTCTCATGGGAAGAAATAAATAAATACACAAACCAGTAAAGCCTAGCCCTGGCTGAATGGCACCCTTGGCAGCCAACTAGTTCACCTATGTATAACACCATCCATGACACAGACAACAAAGACAAACCTGCACAAAGACACTGCAACATCCCTTACACACACACACACACACACACACACACACACACACACACACACACACACACACACACACACACTAGTAAGGCTCAGTCAGATGCTTCCTGCACATTAATGCAATACTTCATTCAGTCTCAAACTTTCTAGAAAGATAAACAGGTCTGATGAGGCAAGGGCTATTTAGAATTTGAATTTTTATCCTTTAGGAAGTAGGGAGGATGTCTTTACTTAATGGAGAAACAGGGAAGGTAAGTTGTCAAAACAGACTGCACTAACTGTGCATTTCTTAGTTATGTCTCACTTAAAGACATCCATCCAGAGTTCTTAAAGTACTATGATCATCTCTCTTTGGAAATTTGATCAGCAGCCATTTTCAGTTAGTTGTGCTTTCCTCTTAGAGTGTACTGTGTATTTCTTGCAAGCGTGGGAGGAGAGAAAATCTTCACGTGGACTGTAGATGAGAAGAAAAGGAGAGTCTGCTTCAAGAGAGAGTGAGCTCATATTTATAGACTTTGCCTGAGTGTCTTTTGTTAAATACTAAATGGATACAAAAGTTATTGATGTAGTTATTATAGTATTAATGTCAGAACCAGCGTGCAGACAATAACTTTAAAGTCTTCTTCTTCCTCAAATCCTTCTTAATTTTTTTTGTGTAATAATGTATCTGCTTATTTATTTACTTTTCAAATATTTTTGCTAACTTCTTTAAGAATTTTATTATTCAATTTTGAATGCTTGTGGTTGCTTGTCTGGTAGAGTTTATAAGGGTAATTGCACAAAGCTGGGGAGCTATAACTATTGGCACCCACCTTTTGAAGACAGAAAGATAGTTATAACTGCCAATAAGCATTATATCATAGTCTGCTTATTTGCATGATAGCTGGCTTATTTGTAACAGTGTACTGTAATATGTAATCTTGGCATGCCACACTTGTCTGACACATGGCAGTGAGTTACCTTAATAGCAAGAAGGGTATGTGATACTATTGGCGTGTGTGTGTGTGTGTGTGTGTGTGTGTGTGTGTGTGTGTGTGTGTGTGTGTGTGTGTAGATACATGTGCATGCAGTAGTTTTTGCCAAGCTAAATTTGCTCTTAGTGAGAAACACTGTAAGACATGGGACTGAGAGTAAAGTAAGTGAATTTCTGAGGGCCTAGTAGTTACAACCATCTGTTCAGCTGTATAGTATAGTACCTATTTTTGAGTTACTGGCATTGGACATAGTCCAAAGTAGCAGTAATATCTTCTATATGCTCTTATGGCCAGTTCTCCGTACATGCACATATATTATTATTTAGAACAGGTGCACATCAAGAGAGGACAGCTTGTATCCCTGAAGTGCACCAATAACTGTCCTGATACAAAATATCATTCAGAATGTCCTGCCACCTGAGGTATTAACCATTGTGACAACTGTTGCTGTTTCTTTTACAGTGTTCCATTGTTGCTTATTTTCTGAGAATTCAATTTCATTCTGACTGGGAGGATCTGATAATGCTGTTATTCTTGATGAAAGAGCCACTGTTAATATTCAGTCCACCTTAATTGGTTTTGAATTAGATTTAATACTTATATTTTGCACCATGGTATATAGTGCCTAGAGGTACATGATGGAGTTTCCTTCCTCTCTTATTTCTGTCCCTTTTGTTTGTTGAAACCTTCACAACTATACCATTTGCCATCCTTGCTGCCCCCTGACCTTTGTGACTTGTGACATAGGGTTAGTGCAGACATGCATCCATAGACTTTAATAGATACATTGCTGCTCTAGAGCAGGGTGCCTCCATTAACGTTTATGGCTGCATCCCACTGTAAGCTCTACCCAAATGTCACTGATGATTTTGTATTTTTTTTTTTGCCGGGGGGCTGTGGTTTACTAAAAGGTTTTATGAATTTTTTTATTAAAAAATGAAAAATAAAAAATAACAAATTACATTAGGAGTAGCAGGATGGAAACTACATTCTAACACTTTACCAACCATGCCTCAATGCATACAGAATGTACTTCAAAGCATTTTGATGAGGCTATTAAGTTCTACAATTAGCAGCAGCTCCCCCGCGTTTAGCATCCTGTGATGTTTTCTTTAAAGCTTTTCCTAGTTAACTTCCTTTTTTGTAAATGGTTGCATACCACACTTATATGAGTGATGACTGCCCTTCTTCTGCTTTTTGTACACAAAAGTTTCTTTTCCCTTCACCTCCCGGCATCTAACATCCTCTCCCTCTACTGCCATTGCAGACCTCCTCTGTCACACATAAAAAGGGTTTCTGCTCACTTTGAACTAATTATATTCTGGTACAGTAATAATAAACAACATCACTTTACATTGTAGTGAACCGGGGGAAAGTGACAGGAGTGCATTTTTATGGGAAGTTTTAATGAAATTACAAAGACTGGTCTGATTTGTTGACTACAATGCACTATAATCATTCTTATTTCTTACACCTGCCTTACACACTCCCTGCATATATCTTCTTCCTGTTCTTCAAGACTAATTGATCAATAAACTGCATCTTGTTTACCTAATGGCAGTCAAGCTGCTACTCATTTAGGTTATAAATACATGCTTACCAGACTTTGTCAAGTCTTTAGGCTGAGTTCCAATAGTGAGGTGACTGAAACGTTGCTGCTGTTATGACTTTAACTTCTCCTGTTTTTGTATAATATTGGATGCCAAGGAAGAGATTTATATGTATAAAGCACAGTTAGACTAAAGTGAGGATATAGTTTATTGCCAGTAGAACGTGAGCTTAATATTTTTTCATTGCAACATGTGCTTTTGCATTAAATGCCTTTCATAGCTCCTCACTTAAGCATATTTCTGGGTATGATTCATTCCATTTAATTATATAACTTAGGGCCATAAAGAGTCCCAAGCACCATTAGGAAACCTCAGAATAAAGTTAAGATTAATATTCATTTCCAGTCTCTTTGTCTTTATTACTTCACATGTTCTTACTGAAGAATTACATGTGTGCTTTATTACAAAATATACTTGCATGAAAATGAGATCCCTGTCACTTGGATTATATATGTTTTCTGGTTGCTTTTATATTATAAAGGACATTACAATGCCTGATTTATGATATTATAACTATCTCCACAGGAACAGATGTCGATGTCATAAACAGAATTGCAATATTCAGTGCAAGCAGAGCCAGTGCTTAAAGAGCAGACGAAAAGGAATAATAGTACATGTTCTACTAAAGAAAAGGTCCTAGTTTTCAAAATAAAATTTGAAACCTTTCATTCGCATTTAATTCTGGAATCTACATTATTTCCAAGTTGTATCATAGCTTATCTGTTATAGTTCCCTTATTTAATCCAAAACTTTGGTAATTTTCAAGTATTTTATGGCAGTATTTTTTTGAGAACAAAACCATCTTTATCATATGGCATACTACAGATAAAACATTGCAAATCATAATTTATAAATCCAAATAAACTCATAATACAGATCAATGTGGTGCATAATAAATCACTGAAAGCAGCAAAACTAAGACACAGACAATTAACTAAATTGTTAGTTCTATAGTAAAGCAGGAAATGCCTGCATCCAGATGACTTGAAATTGGGTAAACTGATTATGTATGTTACAAACAAGGTGCGTCTGCAAAAGAACTTGACTAAACTGACCATTTGGGTAGAAGAGAATAATATGCTAATAAATACATCAAAAAGTAAACATATGAGATTTGGGAGACAAACTGAATGGTGAATATTTAATACAGCATACAGTCATTGAAACTGTAGATTCAGTTAAGGACTTGGGTAAATGGGTAGATCCAGCTTTGAGTTTTTCTAATCATATTAACCAGTTGGTTAATGATAGTTATAGAACTATAGGTTGTATAAAAAGATTTATAAAGTCCAGGAAATCAGAAATGATGAAGCCATTATTTGTTAGTTATATTAGACCCAAACCTGAGTATGGAATAATAATATGGAAACCTTATAAGAAAACATGTATGAGTAATCTGTAAATAGTGCATAAATATATCAAGGGCATCCATGGATGTGAAAATTTAACTTATTATTAAAGACTAAACTATCTGAATTTGTACAGTGTCTCATATATTTAAGAATCAGACAATTTATGTAGAAGGTTCTATATGAATGAGAGCTATACTAATTGGTTCTCTGAGACAGCAGCTGATGCATAAAATAGACTATCAAATTACATTAAAGTAAGCATTAGTTTACAAATATTTCTAAGAACAGCCTGGCCACTTACTATGGTAACAACTGTTTTGGTATATTGGCAAGCTAGAAGGGCATTAATACCCGTACTTGAAATATTTGAATGTAAGAGCACCCATCCACCATGTTTATTTATACATTTGGTCATCAGTTTAGGTTATTTTAGATGTATGTTTATTTACTTCTTTCTTCCTTTACACTTTGTTAATATACCATGCAGATGTAAACACCTGCAGTGATTTTTGTCTTGAGGCTTCTTCTCTTAGGATATTTAAATCTCCAGCACCCATTTTATGAATGAAAACCTCTTCGTTCTCTCTTAACTTTTAGTTTGCAGCTTTGATCCCATATTGTAGAATACTCATTTCTTGGTGGAAAGCTATGCACTTATGTTTTGCTTTGTATGTGGATCTTAACAGGTCTGCTGACTTCCTGTGATAGTTACAGAACTCCTTGGAGATTTTCAAAAGGTACCTGACAAAAGGGGTATTCCTGGAAGACTGGAAGCAAGGACTGGCACTACTCATCTACAAATGGAGAGAAAGATATAGCCCCGGAAATTGCATACCATTTAGCCTGACTTCAGTATTAGGCAAAATGAAAGACAATGTCCTAAATACAAAGCTCATGAGATTCCTGACTTGACCTGATCAAAGAAATCCAGCATGGATTTATAGCAGGAAGATACTGTCAGAATATCCAGATCCATTTCTCTAACTGTGTAACCACTGAGTTGGACAAAGATAGTCTTGTGAGTCTTCTTTATCTGAACTTTAGCAAAACCTTTTACTCAGCCCCTTACTGCAGGCTTCTTATGAAAATGATGGTGGTAAAAGATGACAGTAAACACAGTAAATAGTAGTTTAGTAAAGGGCAAGGAGAGGACTGTAGTGAGCAAGGAGTTCCCGGTGGTGATGGGAGATAACAAGAAATGCAACTCCCTAACAGCATTTAGAAAGTGCAAAATAAAAAATCAAATTTAGGTAAAAATCGCTGGCACTTCTGCAAAAATGTTGCTACATAACTTAGACAACCCTCTACTATGTAATTCACCAAAGCTTTGTCCCCCACTGTTTTACACACACACACACACACACACACACACACACACACACACACACACACACACACACACACACACACACACACACACACACACACACACACACACACACACAAACATATGCATGTGCACACACTCACTCACACATTAGTGTGCTCACAATCGTGCGCACACTAATACAAACTCCAAGTGTAATCTTATGCCTTAATCTATGTATGTGCTACAAGTATACTTTCTATCAATTCTTAACATTCAAGCTCCACTAACAAAAAAAGAGTCCGATTTAATCCAACCCCTTAATGCAAGAAAGAGATAAAGACATGGAAACAATGGTATAAACCTCTTACACCGCTGAGAAATTTTAAGAAACTCATCCAAATGACAAAAAAAAAAAGCTTTCACAGAAGTCTAAAATAATAACTTTTCTAACCCAAAAGGTTATTTGGCGATCATAAGCAAATTCATGATTCTTGGAAAAACTATACAGCCAAATCCCCTACCAAATGAAATGAACCAAATCATTTATCAACAATTCAACTCCTACTCCATCCAAGTAAGAACTGCAGCTCTACAGAATTTAACAGATGACCTTCAGTTCATTCAGAATTGACCCAACTAAAATAATTCAAAAACTGCTGTTGTAACTGAAACCTAGAACATTAGCAGCTGACCAGCTTTCTGCTGAATGCTTAAACTCTGACCCAGATGCCAATGCCTATCTCATATGAATACTAATCAACATGTCCATATTAGAATCATATGAACCCAAACTATGGAAAAGAACATATATTATTCCTCTATATACAGGAAGAAAATCATTGGAATTATCCAGCTATTGACCAATAACCATACGTTCTTCCTTGTGAAACCGTTGAAAGGTGTATGCATTCCTAACTGCTAAAACATCTCCTAGATAACAACCTACTCCCACTACAGCTCTTCTCTACTTCCACATAATGCAGTAAATCATTTTAGTTTACCTTCTTCCCTAAGTCTCTTACATATTCCTGGATCTGTTCAAAGCATTTAATGGCATCTCCTTTACTAAACTACTACAAATATTACACTCTGTCTCGGTCTCTCCAACTTTACCCTAATATGGTTTAAAATCTATTTTTTTAGGACACAATGTGTCAAATGGCAAACATGCTACTCATGTTACTGACCCCATAACATTGGTGTCCCTCTACACTCAATACATGGTTCTCTCCTCTTCAAGCACATGGTGTGAAATTACTAAAGCTGGCATTTTGAGCAGATTCTTCCTCTAAAGAGCATGAAAATATATTTTTTTCTGTTGCACTTAGTAATTGGGCAGCGAATTATACAGCTTAAGTGCTTTTTCAGTTTTACTGCATTTTATTACTGTTTGGTTAAAATACTATGTTTATACAGTGACATGGTTGTTACTGCATTGCTGAAGCAGAATGCTGTAGAACCTTGAAGGGTGTTGTTTTGCAAATGTTGTAGAACCTTGAACAGTGCCATTTTCCTACTGACCAGTGTGTTCATTATAATATTTTCATTTTTTATGTTGCAATTAATTTCCTGCATTTGCACAGTGTTGCTCATTGTGCAACCACATTTAACCATGCATTGTATAGACACAGCCACTTGGAATCTTAACTATCTTTATATAACCTAGTCCATAAATTCCTACCACACTTAATAATCAGTAGTTGTATGATGAGCCCCTGGTTTCTGCAAACAGGTGCTTGTGTTACTCCTCATGTAGGTTTAGATTGTCAGTTTAAGACAGACATCACTCTAGTTAATCAAATCCTAACCTCTTAGTGCTACTCCAGCCAGTTTTGTTGAAATGGGCATCCTGAGATAAAGCAGTAATTGTCTCATGTTTACCGACAACAATCTACTACTTAAACTGACACAGTGTTAATGTTAATGGAGGCAAAACTCTCATACAAAGCCACTACAAAGAATAAGCAAGTTTTCAGTACCACACAACACCACACTTAACAAATCACATACAGCTTAGACAAAGCACATAGATCTACATTATTCTGAGGCTCTTCACTGTAACCTACCTAAATCACAGAGGCCTTCTAAATGTAACTCAAGAAGCAACTACCCTCAGTAACTCCAAAAAGAACACATTACAGGCAGCACCCACCATGAAAACACATCTAGGAGTTACGCTGACTCATTGCAAAAGCCCATAACGCAGGCCTCCGCACCATCCAATATCCTTGACATAGGTGATGACATAGTGAGGCACCAATGCACCATTCAACAGGCTATGTAAACAGAGGGTCACAGTCAATTGCCTTAGTTTTCTTTTGTGTCGTAAGGAGTGAAAAAAGATGCCAGAGGAGGAGACTGATGTAGCAGATTATTTCAGTATGAATTGTACTTATAATTATTTTGTGAAGTGGATAGAACACCAGAATTAAATGACATGGTTTCAACTGGAAGTGAGCTGAAGAGGCATTTTAACACAATTAAATGAAAATGATTGGATTATTTTATCATGTGATCAATTTTAGTTGATGTTAAAAGGGTTGCTCATCAAATATGTTATTCTGATGAAATATGATTAATAGATAAGACCAATGTACTTAATAAATTATACATATTTACCGTTTTTGTCTGACTTCAACAGTGGTTGTTTTTTGGAATTTTTTTTTTATTATTATTACTCAGACTGGATTTGTAATGAGAGACTTTTGTTTTGTTCTTGAGTAAATTTAGTCAATCTGCTATCCAGATGTCATTACTAGAACTGTATTTGCAAGATGCTTGCTCCTCAGTCAGTGGAACTAAAGTGTTTTTTGACTTGAGTTTGCCAACTTACTTAAATTGCCCATTTATGTTGTTATGTCAAACAGCTCACAGCCTATGGGTAATAGATCCAGTAAAACACATCTGGTGGTGGTGGTGGCTCTACCTATGCAGTGGCTATTACATTTTTTTGAAAGCCATACTTGTTTAAGTTTCTTTGTGTTCATTCAATGAAGGAGATACTGAGATGTTAACACTATTGAACATATGTTACTGAATTTTTGTGTTGAGAAGCCGAGGTCAGCACCTAGATGATTGGAGGACTTTAAGAAAGAATTAACAAAATTCAAATCCCTTCAACTAGAGAATATTTATTTTGGTGAGTGATATTTCCCATGGCATTATTCCTAAAGGCCTTAGATTATTTAAAGCTCCTAAAGGACTTAGATTATTTAAAGTTCCTAAAGGTGTTGACATTAATTCTCCATTTTAAGAAGAATTGCTTCATTTTTGATTATGTTGGGAAGGAGTTTTTGGAACTGATTATGCAACATAATATTTCATTGATGTAAGATTTGGGTAATGGCTCTTGGCAAGTCTGTTAAACAACACCATTTGTTTTTGTCTTATAAAACTGAGTTCAGCAATATTTTTGAGGACATCAAGAAACATGCTATTTAGGCTTCAGAGCAAAAGGTCAAAAAACTGTCCAGGGAATGAAATAGCACATTTTTGATAAGGAAGTGTATTCCTTTCTCCCAGGATGAGAAATCATTTTGTCCTGAATTCACGTTTTTCAAATAAAAGACTAACTGCTTCTGGGACCTCATTCAAGAATACTTGTGGCAGTTTGGATAAACTGGACAAGTTCAAGAATGTTAATTCAACAAAAGGGGGAGATTAAATGAATAATATAACAATGTTTTAGAGTATTCCAAACTAAGGAGGACAGAGCAAATTGGCAAGTACATTCATTAGAGGGTGGGGGACAAGAACAATAAACAAAAGATTTATTCTCAGAACAGGTTCCAACAGAAGCAGAAATCCTGAATTTAAGTCACAGTAGGCTATGTCAAAAGGGAAGGGAAAGAGATATGTAAAGATGTGACACTTTTCCTTAGGGACTTATGACTATGCAAGTAACTGCTAGGTTTTTAATTTTACAGACTTAACAATTAATAATGTTCATAAAACTATTTTTCAAAAAGATTTTACATTTTTGCCAGAGAGTAGGGCCAATATGGTGGATGTTTTGATTGAATTCAAACTGTTCATTAGAAAATTACATTTTAACTTGATATATTATGATAACATATCTGAGTTGGGACACAGAAGGAGCAATTAATTCACCCATCACTGCCCAATACATTTATATGAAAAACTGTAAGAGTGAGATATTTGGGTGATTTTTCCCACTAACAGTAAGCATGAGTTTTTTTTATATGATAATGGATGAATTCACAGTGATAACACAGATGAGTAATGATAAATCAATTCATGTTATGAAATCCAATAAAGGTGGAGGGGTACTTTTAATGTATTTGATGGATTATTCATGCATACTTTTAATGTATTTGATGGATTATTCATGCATGATATTTAATTTATTGAACAATTAATTATTCTATCAGTCTGTATCTAGAAATGGGCTATTCATTGGTTATACACAAAATAGATCTATTTCTTAATGAACTGCTGATGAACCAGCATATTGATATATAAATGTTTTTATTTTTAATGGTTAAAACACCAGTTACTCCACCTTTACTTGGTATTCCCAAAACACATAATATCAAAGTGCCATCATCTTTTAGATCTGTTATTTTGGCCAGAAATAAAAAAAACAGAAACAGTTTTGCTTTTAAGTTGATTATAAGCTAAAAGGAATATTGGATTGTATTCCAAGTATCCATTTTATTTTGAAAGATTCTTGGCAATTTTTTGATTACTATTAGAAATAGTGAGGTGAATGACCAGATATATTTAGTCATAGCAGATGTTTGTGATCTATACACAGAAATTATTCAGTCTTTAGGTATGTCTTGGTTTAGGGAGATTTTGATTATTTTGAAGTTTGTGTGACAATGAAGTTGAATGAATATATGAATCTATGGATATTACGTTGTCTAATAATTATTTTGTTTTTGATGAGGATTATTATTAGGCAGTATACTGGGGTAGCAATGGGAGTGATTTTGTTTGTAATTCATATTATTTCAAACATATTGGTTGCCATTTTAGGTACCTGGATGATATGTTCTTCACTTAGAAGAATAATTTGCAAAATAGTTTGACTTTTTACATGAAAGAACTGATTTTCAAGATTTACTTAATTTTTTAATGCTTTCTTATATAAGGATATAGGAAATGAGAGGTTAGTGGAGTATTTATAGGAAAGATACTTTTAGTAATTCTTATTTCATTACAGACGTTATTTTTGCAAGTGAATGAAGAAAAATATAATCAAAGGGCAATTTGTCAGTTATCTAGAATGGTATCAGAAGGTTTACGATTTGAGGATGAGATGGATGGATGTATTGAGAAAACTGTCTTTAGATCGAGCTTACCCCTCACATTTAGTTTTTGAAATTATTCAGGAAGTTAGGGTAAAAAGAAAGGATTCTTTGTCTTTGATGTTGATTACACCTTGGACACCCAATATAAAAAAGGTAAAATACAACAAAGCAATGGTTTTACATTTTTCGTTGGACAGGGCTGAGATTCAGAATGCAAGTAGTATAACTGGAATATCTTTTCTTGCTTTGATGGGTTGATAGAAATATTAGTGATAGAACCAGTTTTGTTTATAAAAAGGATACAATCTTAAACAGATTTGAAAGGATAGGGAGAAATATGGTTCATAATCAAACCACAGACATTGTAAATAGTGGGTAAATTTATTAAGTTTGGTTGCAAACATTTTACACATACTATATAGTGGATTAGTACATTTAGTTAACTGAATGTCTCGCAAGGCATTTTATATAAGCAAGACTGAGAAGTTAAGAGTATTTACTGACATGTTTATGCTATAAAGATAAAAAATGTTAATAATGCCTTAGCAACACATAGTATAGAATGTTATAATTTCAGTAGGTTTTCTGTTTTGTGTGAAAAGGGTGAAAGAAATTATGCCAGTGAGGAGAAGGAGATTGATCTTACAGATTTAAATGTGAAATATATTAGCAATTATTTTATGAAGTGGATAGAGAACCAGGTTTTAATAGCATGGTTTCTATTGGGAGTGAGCTGAAAATTTGCTTTAACATTATTAAATTAAAATGATTTGATTATTTTATCACATAATCACTTGTAGCTGATTTTAAAAGGCTTGGTCATTAGCTTTATTTGTTATTCTGATGAGGTCTGTTTCACAGAGAAGGTAAAATCACTGACTAAATCATATATTTACCATTCCTGTGAATGACATCATATGTGTTTGGTTTTCGGCACTTATTATATTCAGTCTGAATTTGTGGCAAGACTTTTGTTTTGTTCTTTTTCACCAGAATGTCTTCTGCTTTTCTACACATGTGACTGAACCAATGTAATATGTTCTATTTCATCTTTTCTGCAATTGGAGCTACTTTGGCTTCTACACTTGTGTCCTCATTTATTTGTCTGTCCCACAGTGTCCACACTACCACCCATCTCAGGCACTTCATCTCCCTCACCTCTATCTTCCTCAACTACCCTACCTTTACTGCCCAGGTTTCTGTACCACAGAGTACTACTGGTTGCACCACTGTTTTGTACACCTTATTTTTCAGCTTCTTTGGCATTCTTCTGTCATATACTGACCTGACACACTGTGCTAGTTGGCTGCAGCCCCTCTGATTCTAGCTTCTCCTCAACCACCTCTCCCAGACACTTAAAGCTGTGAAACATTTCCATTATTTCCCTTCTATCACAATTCTCAGCTTCTTCTGAACTCCATTTGCTGCCATTACAACTGTTTTATCTGTACTCGGTTTCATCCCATGTGCTTTCAGTTTTGCATTCCATTCCCCTACCCTTTGCTGAAATTATTGATCAGAGTCTGCCTGTAATGCCACATCATCTGCATACAGCAACTTTGTTGATCTCTCCCATCTGACCTGTTTGCTAATGTAGTCCATCACCAGTATGAAGAGCAGTTGGCTCAGACCTGAACCCTGGTGCACACCCAGTCCCACTGAAAACCACCTCTCTGAGACTGAACAATGTTCATACTCGAGTCATTGGGTCTTTGTATATAGCTTGCACTAACTCTACCAATGTTTCTGGGGCTTTGAACCATCACAGGACTGCCAAAACCATCTTTCTTGGGACCTTGTCATATGCTTTCTCCAAGTCTAGGAATGCCAGATTTGGACTCTTCCCTCATCTCTATCTTCTTCTCAACTATCCATCTTACTGCAAACATCAGATCAGTTGTGCTGCATCCTCATCTGAATCCAAACTTCTCATCTCCCATCTTACTTTCCAGTACTCTACGTATTCATTTATCAATCACCCTCTCCAGAACTTTCATGCAATATAACAGGGGTTTGATAGAGCTAAACTGCTTACAAGTTGTGAATGTCCTCTTAGTTCTTGAGCACTGGCACTAGTATGCTTTTTTTACCAGTCATCTGAGATATTCGTTTCTCTCCACAATGCTATGATTACCCTCAAGAGCCATTTCTCCTCTGTGTAACACAGCATCTTAATCATATCTGCTGTGACCTCATCTGAGCCTGCTTTCCTTGACTTTATTTTCCTTAGTGCTGTTCTTACTTCTTGTATGGTAGGCTCCTTCACTCAACATAGGCTGTGTCTGGGGCAGTACAGCTTCTGTGGGGCTTTCTTTATTTAGAAGCTGCTGGAAGCACTCCTTCCAATGTCCTGTGGACTGTTTAGCAGGTTGTTGCTGACATTCCTTATGAAGTGTGCCTGAATATCTTCTTTATCTTTCTATCTTTGCCTTGCAACTTGATATAGTTTTTTTGTGGCATCTACTGACTTACTTTCCAGAAGTTGATAAAGTGCCTCTCATGACTTGTTCTTTGGTACTGCAACTTTTTAGCTTCTTTGTTAGCCAACCAGTATTCCTTCCTAGCCCGGTCCATCTTTGCAATCTCTCACTTTTTCCTGCATGCCTTCTTTCTTTTGAAGACTTCCTGGACTTCTGCATTCCACCACTAGCTTTCCTTATGTACCTTATTTCCATACCTGGCTTGGCTACACATCTGTTCTGTAGTCCTCACATATGCTGTTTGTGGCACTGACATTCTTCTTCAACTCCACCTATTTCCTCTTTTTTCTTGAGGTGCTAGAGCCCTGAGAGATTCTGTGAACTGTTGTGCTTTTTCTCCAGTTAACTTCCAGATCTTCAGCCTGGTATCTGTTGACCTTAGAGCCTTCTCTGACCACTGCTTGCAACCAGTGGTTTATGCTCTGGGATGAGTTTCACTAGGAATGACTTTGCAATCACTGATCCTACCTCAGTTCCCTTTTACTTACTAGGAGGAAGTCTACCTGAGCTGCATGTTGGCCACCATTGTATGTGATCTTATGACTGTCTCTCTTTTTGAACCATGTGTTGGCTTCAAGCCATTTGCCAGACAGAAGTTTAGAATGGACTTTCTTTCTTTATTTCTGTTGCCCCACCCAAGTGGACCCAGGCAGTCCTCATATCCTGTTCTGTCTGTTACAGTATGTGCATTCAGGTCACCCAGTACCAACACCAATTCCTGTTGTCCTGCTTTATCTAGTAGGTCCTGCAACTTCTGTCTGAATGCACTCTTTTCCTCACTATCAAAGCTATAAGCTGAAATTATGAATACTGTCCTATTATTAGGCTGAAGTCCAATTGCCATGAGTTTGTCACTTATTCTGATGACATCTGTCACTGTTTTCTGAAGCCTCTCCCTCACCCCAATTCCCACACCATTTTAGCCTGCTCTCCTCCTGAGTAGTAGCGTCTGGATTCCAAGACAAGTTGCTTTGCTGCACTGCCCTTCCATCTAGTCTCCTGGATAGATAGGATGTCCAACCTCCTCCTTACTATCATGTCATCCACTTCCAAATTGTGTCCTGTCAGTGAACCTACACTGGGTCCAACAGTTCTTAGTTCATGTTTGGCAGGTTGATTGGTTTTACATCTAGCTTTTGCTCAACAGAGCTATCCCAGGTAACCCAAACTGGGTAACTGGACACTGGTCAGCCAGTAGCTCATTGATCAAGGGCTGCTGGCTTTATGGCAGGCATATACTGGCCAATAGGGTTACATACCCCTGCTATTGCTAGCACAGTTCTCTGGCATAGGATGAAACATGCTGGGTCCTCAACCCACTTATCACTGACAAATACCCATGTCCATTTGGAGACATTAGTCAACACAGCTGAATCACCATTCAGTGGTTAGCCTGCCACAGTACACGGTCTGAGATCCATGTTCTCCTATCATGAAGATACTGAGCACCACAGTCTATGCCCAAAGCAGATGGTTTATACAAATCATCTCCCTACAGAGCACCATATGGAGTCTGTCTTGTTTCCCAAAGCTCCATTCTTTGGCAAGCTTGAGATGGAAACACTCAGCATCTTTTTCAGAGGTGGGAGGATTTGCAAACTCCAAACAGAAATTTTGTGTTTGGGAGGCAAAGACCTCAATCATTATGCAAACTGGTCTGTCAGAAGTATTTTTATATTCTTAAATAAAATCTTTCCAACAAACGCAGACAGGATAATGAATGACCTGGAACTCCTCCATGTACATTGTACTACAAACAAAACCCCTTTTTATATCATAGCTAACTATTGTACCTCTTCTATGTACCAATCAGCCCATATCTCATACCAAACCAGTATAGAGTCCTTCTGTATTAACTCAAATACCATTCTCCTAGGAAACTTCAACTATTATACCATAAACTAGAAGACTTGTATGTCCTCGAACATGTATCTCAGAGAGGACTTTTAAGATGGCTGCACATTGATTAACAGCTTAATTTCAACTCTTCCAGTATGAAAACATAAACTCAGAAAAGCCAGTAAACTTATATTTTGGATAAAGTTCAGTAAGTGACTAGAAAGTGCACTGCCTAGATGCCATCTCAAAAGAAATTCAGAGAACCTGAAAGAAAATCAATCACAAAAGGTGAGGAAAAAACACTGACTGGGAAGAATTCTGCAGTTGTTCAGCAAAAACCAGTGCAAGCTCCAGCTTTGGTGCTTGACATGACTTCCAGTAGCCTAGAGGAAAAAATAAGTCAAATGTACTCAGAGGTGATTAAAACAGACAAAACACGGATGAAGTACATCAACACAAACAAAATGCTGGAAAAAATGGAAGAAGCTTTAAACATTTTTTCAGATAAGGCGATAAAACTGCAAAAATCAGAGGTCAAAATTAGGAAAAGGCTGGCTGAATGAGACTGCTTAAGAAGAGATGTTTCAAAATAATAGAATTAGAGGACAGAGCATGTAGGGGAACTTGAGATATTCTGATGTACCAGAGAATCTGGAAGGAACAGACTGTATTAATGTTATTAAAGCACAAATAAGCAACTGGACTGGTATTCCACAGCAGGAGTTGTTAACTGAAAGGGTACATTGTGTGTATGCTCCAAACTTGACCATGAGAAAACAACCTAGACCATTAATAGTAAAGATGCAGTCCTACCAACAGAAGGAGGTGATTCTGACAAAACTGTTGCAGAAGGACAAAGTACTAAAAGTGGAAAAAGATTACTCACTGTATACCAGATTCAAACTGCTGTACCCAGATATCTGCAGAATATTCTTTCCTGGAGGAACAAAATCATTTTTACTGCAGTGCATGCTAATGAGGAAATACAAAAACGCGTCCAATAAAAAGTGAGCTGTGAAACAGGAGATTCTGCTTCTTGTTCTTCTGGTAATGAAGACCACAGAGAGAGACTGTGCCAGTGAAACATTTTCCAATGATTCAACTGAAAATGCTTTAGAGAGAGAGAGAGAGAGAGAAAAAAGCACAAGAGTTGACTAGAAGAACTGACAGTATGTTGGAAATGAAGCAGAGACTGGAGCTGGGAGATGGAGATAAACAGGAATACAACCAGCAACAAAGATAATGACAAATAAATGTTGAATTTCAAAGCATTAATTACTCGTGAAACATGACAGAACAAGAAATCCTGGAAATGTTGGACTTTTGTTTACCTTGTTAAACTTGTATGG
This sequence comes from Protopterus annectens, assembly GCF_019279795.1. Taxonomy (NCBI): domain Eukaryota; kingdom Metazoa; phylum Chordata; order Ceratodontiformes; family Protopteridae; genus Protopterus; species Protopterus annectens. Next base: position 599,529,988 of record NC_056750.1, on the reverse strand, counting down.
GACTCTAAATCATATGCCCTGCTTCATGTTATTAATGCTTGAGGGAACACTTAGTGGGGAAGAGGAGGGAGAGTTTTAACTGTAAGTAAAACAAAATTTTGTTCTTAACAGTAATATTTTATACTGCATTATATAATATGCATGCTATAAAGTAAATTGTTTCAGTTAAGTGTAATGGGGATACTAAAGTAAACAGATCCCCCTATTTTTTTTTCCTTTTTTTCTCTACTTGTTCAGTGTTAAGAAATGTAGACACTGCAGTGTAAAAAAAGAAGAAACGTTTGATCAAAAGAATATGATACAAGACAAACTGATGTGTTTTTTCTCATTATTGCATAGGAGAATGACTGGATTAAGGTCTTTGGCTTGATCTAGTAACACGTTTTAAGAGAAAGCAAGCAAATAAAAAGGAACATTGAATATAATAAATCGTTCCTCTAGCAAATAAATAAATAAATACTTGTAGAAGCAACTCTGTATCTGGTTCTCCATGGAGACAACCAGAAAAAGAGCAATAAAAACAGAATACTTCTTTCTTTCAATGGTTAGGAGATAATGTTTTCTGAAAACATTCAAGTGTTTTCCCATTGTGGAGGAGTAATAAAGATAAGACACAACCAGACAGAACTTAGTAGTAGTAGCACAGGCTGTACCAAATGTCTTAACATGGATTGTGATGATATGGGCAAGTGCCAGCATAGTCACCTGGAGTTTTGTGAAGAATGATATACCTTTTGAATATGCTTGTGTTACAAATGTATTAGAATTGTATGTCATTTGTATATCAAACTAATTTGTACAGATGCTTGTGCTGAAAATATATTTGTGAGCTTTGCTTGTGTTAATTGCGTTAAAATGTATCAAAAGTGTACCCTGCTGGAATGAAAAGATATGTACATGTATTATTGCAACTGAATTAAATGTAGCAGCAGAGTGTGTTCCTTGTGTGTTCTTAAGGGGAAATTGTGCTTGATGCAGAGAAGTCTACATCTGGAAATACTGAGTGTATCCATTTGTATTCCAAGTGCATGTCCCTCTCCAATGTCAGTGGTGAAGATTCAGGCTCCTTGATTACTATCCCAGTGTTGGGATGTCACATATTGGTGGCAGCGGTGGGCATCACATATTGGTTGGCAATGGTGGGACCATCACATTCTCACATATTGGTAAGCAGTGGTGTGGATATTGAATTTCTGTAATCTGTACATAGTTGTCACAAAGGTGTTTGTATTCTTAAGCAGCCACAAAGTAGACACTCAGAGTTTCATATCACAATAATTTTATTTATTTACTTTTTGTTAGCTTAGTTAGTCAGGGAGAGCAGACAAGGATGTCAGCAGAGGATTATGGCAAGCTGACAAGGAACCAGTTGGCTGAGATGTGCCAAGCCAAAGGACTGGGGCATGCCAGCCTAACTAAAGTGGAAATGATTGCTGCCATAATCACAGCTGCAGTACAGACTAGCAACCAGGAAGACAACCAGACTGGCACTGGGAATGTAGAGGTCTCAGAAACAGGACTGTTCAGAGGACTTAAAAATCCATCTGGAGTTAAAGAGACTTGAACTTGAGGCCAAATATTTGGAACTGGAATCATCAAAGAGAGACTGCAGCATTTGGAATCTGAAAAAAAACGAGAAGCTTCAGCATTTCATGGCTAAAGAAAATGAGAATCTGCTGCATTTGGATGCTGAAGAAAAAGGAGAATCAGCGCCAACATGAGAGGGATATGCTGACACTTCGATAGGGTAATGGAGGTAATGAGGAAAGCAATAACCAAACCCCCAAAGCAATAAAGGTCAGTAAATCCCTTCCACAATTTACAGAGGGTGATAATTCTGATAGTTGTATTCATATATTTGAAAGGGTATGTAAACAGTGTAATGTTGACCATGTTCTCTAGGTACAGTTCCTGATCCCATGGTAAAGCTGTAACTGCTGTTTCTAAAACAGATGAAAGTGTATGTGATTATATTGCTAAGCTAAGCACTTATTTTCATAGGTGAGTGAGTGGGTGTCAGCTCACCACTTCTGATGGTCTGACAGACATTTGGTGAGGGAACAAGTCCTTTGTACTTTGCCTGAGGACATGAGAATCTGGTTGGCAGACAAAGAATGCAACTCTGCAGATGAGCTGGGGAAAAAGGAGACTTATACCTAGCAAGCAGGGCATCATTATACAGGAAAGGGATACCCAGGGCTGCACATGGATATAACCATTGTAGGCAGCCTAAACCTTCCCAACAGAGTCTGCAAGTAACAGGGGAAGCCACTGGTTCAGGTACATTGCCAGGATCAAGGGTTAAATGTTTTAAATGTAACCGATAGGGCCATGTAGCATATAGATGTCCATGGAGACAAGGTGGGAAACAAAAGGTAGGGGAGCCAGCAAGTGGGAATAACAGAATGCCAGTGGTAAGTTGTCTGGAGACAAAAGGGGTACCATATTACCAGCAGAGGTTATATGCAGTCTTGGTGGATGGAAAACAAGGCATTACCAAGAGAGAGATATCCTCTAATATAACTATTGTGAAGCATCCAGTGGTTAAAGAAGAACAGTACTTGCTTGGGCAGTCCACTCCAGTCAGAGCTTTAGGAGGGATCCCATTCCAAATGCCTTTGGCCAGGGTTTACCTTGACTGGGAGGGTCGAAAAGAAGCAAGCAAGTAGGTGTGTTTGAGGATATCCCTGCAGATGTCTTGATAGGGAATAATTTAGATAATGCAGTACCTTGTGTGCATGCAGTGACACAGAGTCAGGCTTGGAGACAGGCCTGTGGGTCTGGTAGCCTGGGGAAGACCCAGATAGACCACCCACCTGAATCTAGAACTGCTGATGTGGCTACTTCAGGGAAGGAGCTATCCTGTAGCAGTAAGACTGAAGGTGAGCCACAGCTACTGGTGGGTACTGATGTTCCCTTGGACATGGTAACTGCAAGGGCAGAGGTGAATAGTAGTAACCAGGCTGACAGTGAGGCACATCTATCAGAAGATACCAGGCTTCTTGTGAAAGGGGAGCTGGGAACAGTTAGAAAGAGAGAGTTGAGACAGGTTCAGTCCTCAGACCCTACATTACAAGGCTTGAGAGGCAGGTAGCTAGGGAGGCAACTGATTCTCAAGGAAAAGGGGATGCTGTATACTGGAACAAAAGGTTACTGTATAGAGAGTGGACCATGAGGGAGGGCTAAAAGTTGAGGTAATACATCAGTTGGTAATGCCCAGATGCTCAGAGCGTACCATCTGGCACTTCTAGCCATAGCCCATGACATTCCTTTTGCAGGTCATATGGGCATAAAGAGTACCAAGAGATGTATTATACAGAACTTTTACTGATCTGGGATTGACAGGGATGTACTGCAAGACCTGTGAACAGTGTCAAAAAGTAGGGAAGGCAGGAAACAAGGCCAAAGCTTCTTTGATGCCTTTGCCTGTGATTGAGGAGCCATTTCAGAGGGTAGCTATGGATACAGTGGGGCCTCTGAGTACCCCAAGTTCTACAGGGAAGAAGCATATCTTAGTGGTAGTAGATTATGCTATTAAATACTCTGAGGCAGTGGCTCTCTCCTCCATCCAGTCAGAGAAGGTGGCAAATGCTTTGACAGAGATTTTTAGCAGGGTAGGTTTCCCAAGAGAAATACTGACTGACAGAGGTACCAATTTCATCTCAGACCTGCTGGCTAGTCTGTGGGAGTGCTGTGGGGTGAAGCATCTAAAGACAACTCCATACCAACCCCAGACTAACTGTCTTGTGGAAAGGTTAAACTCTACATGAAAGACCATGCTACGGGCATTTGCAGACATTTTAAGAGAGAGTGGGACAAATATTTGCCCCATCTATTGTTTGCATACAGGGAGTTGCCTCAGGAATCCACAGGTTTTTCACCTTTTGAGTTGCTGTAGGGACATAGGGTGAGGGGGCCATTATATTTGATTTGTGATGAGTGGGAGGGCGAGTGGGAGTCCCACAAGCAGTCTGTTGTGGCATATGTTCTAAACCTCAGGACAAGGCTTAGGGAGCTCATGGGCTTGGACCTGAGAACCTGAGAGAAGCCCAATAGCAGCTGACAGGAATGCTCAAGCTAGAGAGTTTACTGTGGGATAGCAGGTGATGGTGCTTATTTCTGTCAGACACAATAAGCTGCAGGCAGTTTGGGAGGGATTCCTCAAGGTGATAAGGAAGGTCAATGACGTTAACTACATGGTAGAACCACCAACCAGGAGGCAGGGGGACAAACTGTACCATGTTAACATGATGAAGCCTTACCATGAGAGAGAGGCTCTTGTGCTGAATATTTGCAGTGGATGGCAGGAGGAGTCTGAGGGGAATCTGGTGACTGATCTCCTCAGTGAGGCTCAGACTGACCTCAGTGGAAGGGGTAACAAAGTCCAGTGGCTATCCCTTACCCAGGTTTGAAAAATCCAAGCAGTATTACAGACGTTTGAGGACATGTTCACTGAGAAACCAGGGTGCACCCAACTGGTTCACCACTATGTGGATACATGGCCCCAAAGACCTATAAAGCAGGCCCCTTACAGGGTGACTGAGTGAGTTAGACAGACTCTGAGGGAGGAGATACAGGAGATGTTGGAAATGAGAGTAATCCAGGAGCCCAGCAGTCCCTGGGCCTCCCCAGTGGAATGGTACCAAAGAAGGATGGCAGCACCAGGTTCTTTGTGGACTACAGGAAACTAAATAGTCGCACAGAGTTGGATACTTTACATGCCTAGGATAGGTGAAGCCTTAGAGCAGCTTGATGGGGCTAAGTATTTGACCACTACTGATCTGACCAAGGGCTACTGGCAGGTGCCCTTGACTCACAAAGCTAGAGAGAGGTCAGTCTTTGTGACTCCTTTCAGCTTTTATGAGTTCATGAAGATGCCCTTTGGGATAAAACAAATACCCCAGCAACATTCCAGAGGCTGTTAGACTGTATTCTAGCAGGAGCAGGAGATTATGCCCTTGCTTACCGGGATGACAATGCCATCTACACCCTTTCTTGGCAAGAGTACCTTCAGCATGTCAGGGAGATGCTGGACAGACTGCAGAGGGCAGGGTTGACCATTAAGCCCAGTAAGTGTCAGGTGAGTATGGCAGAGGTCTCCTACTTGGAATAGAGTGGGGAGTGGTAAGATCAGGTCAGAACCTGCCAAAGTTGAAGCCATTCAGGCATGGGCTACCCCTGCTACAAAAAAGCAGGTGAGGGCATTCTTAGGGACAGCAAGGTACTACAGAAAGTTTGTCCCATTATAGTACCATAGCTGCTTCCCTCACATACCTGACAAGGAAAAACAGGTCAGATAAGATAGTGTGGACTCCAGCATGTGAGCAGGCATTCAAGAAGCTTAAAGGAGCTTTGGAGCAAAGAATTTGTTGTGCAGGTGAATGCTTCACACAATGGGGTGGGGCTGTACTTAGCCAGGTTTCTTCAGAGGGAGAAGAGCACCCAGTGGTATATCTCACCTGTAGACGCCAACTCAGGGAGGAATGCTATGCAGCCATAAAAAAGGAATATCTAGCTATAGTATGAGCACTGCAGAAATGTCAGCCTTATCTGTATGTTAGGAAATTCACTGTAGTTACAGACCACAATCCCTTAACATGGCTACACAGAGCCAGCCAGCAAAATGCCAAGTAATTAAGGTGGAGCTTAGGATTACAGGAATATGACATGGCAGTACAACACTGTAGTGGTTTCAGCAATGCAAGGGCAGATGAGTTCTAAAGATGGGGAATGCGGTAACATATGCCCAAATAGGCTTAATTATCTCAAGCCATGTGTCTCAAGGGTTACCTGAAAAACTAGCTTGAGTCTTCAAGGGAGGGAGTGGTGCGATGATATGAGCAAGTGCCAGCACAGCCAGCTGGAGTTTTGTAAAGAATGATATGTCCTTTGAAGATTAAACTGATTTATACAAGATGCTTGTGTTACAAATGTTTTAGAACTGTATGTCATTTGTACATCAAACTGGTTTGTACAGATGCTTGTGCTAAAATGTATTTGTGAGCTTTGCTTGTGTCGTTTTTGTATTAAAATGTATTAACAGTGCACCCTGCTGGAACGAAAAGAAATGTACATGCATTATTGCAGCTGAATTAAATGTCCCAGCTAGCTTACTTTAAGAAAAATAAGGAAATGTAAATGAACTGTTAAATCATTAAAATGGCACCCCACAGTGCTGAATAGTACCAGAGACACTAGGTCTGGGAAAAGCCTTTGTTCATTAGCTCAGTAAAAAGAGGAGTAGCCCCAAGCACTGCTATAAAATTTAGATGTGTATTGTAACTGTCTATGCTAAATTCCTGTCTCAACTTCAAAGGGGAATACTGCAAAAACTTATTGTCAGGTGACCAGATGAGGTCATTCTGACAGCCTTCTTGGAAATTATATTTTAGATATTACCAAGAGAAATCTCAGAGTATAGAGTATTCTCTTTGGGGGCCTGAATAGAAAGACTGTATTTTATCTTGCCTTGCCCAAGTAAATTATTAGGGAACAATAAATTCTCTAAAATTCAGTCAGGAATATAGTGAAGCTTAGTTTAGAGAGTGTTTTTCTTTATTTGTATGAGTCTGTCCATCAACGTTAATTTCAATATTTTCTGTGATTTGAACTCTGTGGTTTCCTGTAAATATATATTCAATAGCTTCATGTTCTTTTATTAGTTATTATTAAATATATTTAAACTTTTATTGTGGCTGGTGCTTGTTGTAAAACAGAGCATGTGTTGTAATTTTAAGAAGCATTTCAAAGTGAGGGCACATGCATATAAATAGAGAACATGTGCAGGCAGCAGTACCATCTTGAGAAAACAGCCAGATTGTTAACATGTATGAGTGCAGTAGTCAGTCTGTTTTTAATTTTATTTAAGTTTAAGTTATTAAGCCTCAATCCTGATGTGTTTGTATATAATAAAGCTGCTTGAACTGAGCCCACAACCGTTTGTTGGTTTCCTCCTGACCGAATGACTGACATGGTGTCAGAACTGAGATAGAGTGTGTAACTTCTTCGAGCCATGAGGTGCAGAGTTAACAGTGAAAGTACATTGAGCAGGTTGGGTGATATAGTGTTCAAATGATTTAAAAAAGGCCAGAAATGAAATTTAGATAACTAGAACTTGCATAAATGATTTATTTTATAAAGAAAACGATACAAAGCATTCGCAAAGCAAAAAAGGCATTATTAATCAAACGAGTAATACAAAATGCATTATTAATCAAATGAAAGGCACAACACACATTATTGATTTAACAAAATATTTGAAACCACGATATTTGATAGAATCATCAGAAATATTTATGAGGGTTTTCAGAGTTACTTCCGATTTGCATAACCAGCATGTTAAATGTAAAACGGGCACAAGAAATGTATAATGAGTATGATAAAAAGTCAAATAAGCATAACAAGTACAATAAAAGGGCAAAATAAACATAAAAAAGAAAGGCAACTGCATCTTTTTTTTAATAAATGACCATGTTTTGACATGAGCTTCTATTTTGCATTGACCAAAACTATTCAAAGTACAACTAGAGTTATTCAAAGTATTTCAGTGTGTGCAAAGTGTTTGCAATGTGTGCTTTATTGCAGTACAATTATTTTGAACAATTTACTCTGTGCAAAGTATAATTATTTTGCAAAGTGCAGTCATTTTGAAAAGTTTCTTGTGCTGTGTACATTTTATTTGCAAAGTGCAGTCATTTCAAAGTGTTTCTTTCACTGTACAGAGTTATTTCTCAAAGCACATCCATTTCAATAAGTTTCTTGTGCTGTGTACAGTTCATTCACAAAGTGCAGTCATTTCAAAGTGTTTCTTACACTAAGGAGTGGTTTTGCAAAGTATACTGGTTTCAAAGTGTTCTTGTGCTACAGAGACTTATTTCACAAAGTACAGTTATTTCAAAGTGTCTATTGTGCTATTGGGCATAATTACAAGTTCTGGCATAAATTTCTGACATATATGTGTCTATGTTCATATATAATTCCAAGGGTCTTTATTACTGTGTGTTGGCATGGTAGAGGCATTTCGAAGAGATAGTCCACTTGTGCTTGATCATAATATTGCAGTGAATTGGAGAGTATTTGTGCAGGAATACAATATTTTCATACATGCAGCTATTTCTGATAAAGATGCACATACGAGAGCATTTATTTTGCTTAACCTAGTGGGGTCAGAAACCATTGAAAGAGAGCGTTCACTTGTGTGCGCACCAACAGTATATGCAGGAGAAGTGGAAAACCATCATATTGTTGTACAAGCTAAATCAAGGGAGGACCCCGAGTTCTTGAAATGTAAATTTAGAGAAATGTGTAACCCCCAGACAAATGTTACATTGGAGAGGCACTTATTTTATACAACAGACCAAAAGCCAGAAGAAACTTTTGCAGCTTATATTGCTGACTTGAGAAACAAGGCTAAAATGTGCAGGTGTGGTGATTTGAAAGATGAGTTGATAAAAGACAGGCTTGTATGTGATGTTAATAATGCTGCACTGAGGAAGATTTTGCTTTGTGACAGTGATTTAACATTGAGTAAAGCTATAGAGATTTGTCAGATACATGAGCTTACAGAAAGGCAGATGAAAATATGCTTGCAAGTGATAAGAGCATGGTTTCAATAACATCTAGAGCAAACATAGACAGCATGCAGCACGTGGCTAATAGAAAGAGGCCTAAGCACATGGCAGCTGCAGCCCCTGCAGGATTTCCAGGGAGAACCCGTAACTTTCCAGCTAAGACTAGCTCAGTAAAATGGACATGCTCAGTGCAGCATAAGGGTGAGTCAGCAAAACCCAAGTCAAGTCTTACTGTTAACTGTCATAAATGTGGTCCCAATCATGAGTCTAAAAGAAAAAGGTATTTAGCATTTTGCCAGCAATGCTAGAAGTGTAAAAAATGGAACCACTTTCAAAGGTTTTGTAAATCAAGCAAGGCTCATTCATTTGTTAAGAAAGGTCACTCAAAAAAGCAACTTGATCATATAGAAAGCTGCAACTCTACTTTCTGTGTAGATGATGTATTAGTGGTTGGTGAAAAGGTTAATGCAGTAGATTTGTTGGTAAAGAACAAAGTGTTTTATACTGTCCTGATCAATGGTAAACCCACAGAGCTCAAAGTAGACACTGGTTCAAAGTGCAATGTTATGTCAGCAGAAACATTTGCTAGAGTAAGAGCTGGTGAACAACTTAATTTGGCCAGTTGTGCGAAGCTTGTTGCTTATGGAGGTGAAAAGATTCAAACCAAAGGCTCAGTATTGCTTTCATGCTATTTAGCTGGGAACAATTACAGCTTGCAATTTTATGTAGTTAGAAGACCCGTGCAGTCATTATTAGGTCTTAGAGACAGTTTAAAAATGAAACTGCTTCCTTTTACTCAAGAAGTCCATCATAGAAGCACATGTCCTAGCTCCAGTTTCACTGATGCTATTTTCTCAGAGTATGCTGATATTTTCAAAGACAAGCAAGGCAAACTTCCAGTTCTGTACTTCATGAAATTAGACCCAGAGGTCAGTCTGGTGGTAAGACCAGTGAGAAAAGTTCTGATAGCTATGCAGGACAAAGTCAAGGTCCAGTTAGATAAAATGGTGCAACAAGATGTGATTTATCCAGTCACAGAACCAAATGAATTGATATCTTCCATGGTAGTTGCTCATAAGAAAAGTTCAGATGAAATTAGAATATATATTGATCCAAGAGACTCAAAGCATTAAAAAAGCCCCACCATCCTATGAGTACAGTTGAGGAGGCTGCTACCCTCTTGCCAACTGCCACTGTTTTTTTCTGTCTTAGATGCAGAGAGTTCATTTTGGCAAGTAATGCCTGATAACAAATTTTCACTACTGACTATATTCAGTATCCCATTTGGTAGATACAGATTTCTCAGAATGCTTTGGAATAAATTCTGCCAGTGAAGTCTTTCAACGTGCAATGGAACAAATTTTTTTCAGGTTATCTGTGTGCTATAATAGTAGATGATTTACTAGTTGGAGATAATTGTGAAGTAGAGCATAACAGAAACTTGATGAAAGTTCTGGAGAGAGTACATGAATTGAATTTAAAGCTCAGTCATCTGAGATGCAAATTCAGGCTACCAGAATTTACTTATGTAGATCATTTATTTACCAGTACAGGCTTATGACCAGATCCTTCCAAACAAACAGCCATTCTTGAGATGCCAGCTCCAATGTCCAAGCCTTACAACATTTCCTTGGTATGATTAACTATTTGGGCAAGTTTATACCAGACTTCACTGAATTATCAGTGCCTTTAATAGAGATGACATGCAAAAATGTTGACTAGTCATGGCTGTAACAACACCAGAGAGCATTTGATGACCTTAAACAGAAAATTGCCAGTCCACCTCTGTTAAGATAATATGATATCCACAAACCAGTAATTATTTCCTGTGATGCCTCCACGTTCAGTCTTGGTGCAGTTATTTTTCAAGAGGGCAGATCAGTAGCCTATGCCTCTAGAACTCTTACCCAAACTGAGATACAGTATGCTCAAACTGAGAAGGAACTTTTGGCAATTGTGTTTACATGTTCGAAGTTCCAGGATTATATTTATGGCCAAGCTATCTAGATTGAGACTGATCATCAGGCTCTAGTCACTATTTTAAAAAAGTCTATACATACAGCTCCAACAAGACTACAAAGAATGATGCTCAGATTCCAAAAGTACAATTTCAAAATGGTCTATACAAAAGGCAAACTTCTTTATATGAGTGATACCTTACCCAGATCACCCAGAAATTCCACAGAAAAGCTTGATGCAGAAAATTTTTACTTTGATGTCATGGAGGTGCATCATTTTTCTACACAAGATTTGATGAGCTAAGAGATCATATAAAACTGATTCAGTTTTGCAAAAGCTCAACCACTTCAAGGGTTCATAGGTTCATAGGTAGGTATTAGGCTATTGGCCCTAGGGCCTATATAAGCCTAGCCAAAAAGGTACCCTGGCTTTTGCCACCTAAGAAAATTATTTTCCTGTGCCCCTGCTGAGCAGAGCGAGCCACAGAGGTGATCCCCAGGGTGACTTTCCTATTTCCCATCCAATCTTTCTTGAAGAGTGCTAATGAGGAGCTTTATTTGATATAGATAGGTAGTTTGTTCCAGAGTATGGGAAGTCTATGGGACAGGAATCTATCCCTCCAGCATGTTCTGTTTATTGTGGTGACAAGGTTTAGGTACCCTAGAGAGTGTAGCTCAGAGGGATTGGGATTTCTTTAAGTGGAGCATGTCCAACAGCTCTGGGTCTGATATAGCTTTGTATGTTAGGCAAAGATCGCCTCTGAGTAGGCAATATGCGACAGAGTAAAGCTGGAGTTTTTTGAGATGGTCTGCATAGGACATCTGTTTGTGGCCAGGAATCCTCTTTGTGAGGTATTTCTGTGACCTTTCCAGTTGTTGTAGATGTCTTGCAAGGTACATACCAAAAGGGGCATTGTACTCTATAATGGGTCTAATGAGTGATGAGTAGAGGGGAACAATGACCTCTTTTTCCTGGATGAAAAACCTTTTGTGATGAGGTGTGCCAAGTAGAAGGATTTCCTGACTACTGTGGTGATGTGATTATCAAAGGAGAGACTACTGTCCACCTGTGTCCCAAGGTCTCTTATCACACTTTCGGTGTTATGTAGACTACCACCTATGTGGTAGCTCATGGTTACAGTGTCTTTACCAAAGGGGATGATAATGCACTTTTTGGCACTGAGCTTGAAGCCATGGCTTTGACACCAGGCATCTGTCTCCATGAGGCCCTTTTGTAGGATGTCCACATCATTAGGAGTTTCAATTATGGCTCCTAGTTTGCAGTCATCTGCGAACTTCATTAGCCAAAGACATTCTGTGTTAGCCTGTACTTCAGAAAAGTAGATACCAAACAGGAGAGGACCCAGGACTGAACCCTGTGATACTCCACTTGTCACTGGTCTGAAGTCGGATTTAGAGCCTGCTACTTTCACAGTGTGGGTTCTGTCAGTGAGCCAGTTGGCAACCCATCTTGTGACATAGGGATTTATACCTAGTTTAGTGAGTTTATCTATAATTCCAGAGTGGGGGATGGTGTCAAAAGCCTTGGCGAGATCTAGCTAGGCTGTGTGAACCACCTTACCCTCATCTACGGCTTTGGTGACTGCTTCAAAGAAGTCTATCAGGTTTAAGAGACATGATCTGCCTTTTAAAAACTCGAATTGGGTGAGGTCCAGAGTTTAGAGATTGCTAATGTCTTTGTTTATAAGTTTCATGATGATACATTCCATGGCCTTGCAGACCAGGGCTAATGGGGCAGTAGTTCCTGAGGTCTGTGGTGACTCCGCCTTTGTGGAGTGGGATAAGACTCCCCCTTTGTGGAGTGGGATAACCATCGCTGTGCATCATTCAGTGGGCACAAAGCCTGAGGTGAGGCTATGATTGAACATGGTGCTTAGGTGGGGTGCCAGTTCATTCTGCAGTTTGTGTAGAACGCAGCCTGGGATGTTGTCAGGTCCCATGGATGCTGTGTTTTTGGCTTTGGAGAGTGTGATTTTTCCCTCTGCAGCCATGATTACAGGAACTTTGCATTCTTCCTGTATAGAGATGGGCCCTTTAGGGGGTGAGAGGGGGGTAAAGTTAGCACTGAACCTATCTGCCAGGATGTTGGCAATATCAGTTGGTCCTGTATATTTAGTGCCATTGTGCTGTAACTCAGAGCAGATCTGAGTGCTGCCAGTGAGATTCTTGACATAGCTATAGAATGCTTTGTGGTTATCTTTAGAATTAGTGGCAATTTTGTTTTCTTACTTAGCTTTGGAGGATTTTATGAGGGGATCTCAGCTTCTTACTGAGGCTGACCAGGGAGTTCCTCCAATCATGGGATTTTACTCATTTTTGCAACAGTTTCGTTCTTCTGTTGTAGAGTTTGTTTATGGCAGGGGACCACCAGATTGGCTTCCTTTTTTTGGAGACTAGCATCTTGGTTCTGTTAGGGATAGCACAATCCATGCACTTGTGTAAGTGCTTATAAATTGCATTTGTGTAGGATTCAGCAGTCATACCTCTATTGTCTGTCTACATGGGTGTCATGAAGTTCATCAGTGTTAGATGGCTGTCAAAGCAATCTTGTTTACCAAGAGAAGTGCGGCCTTAATTTCCTTATAGAGATGAGATGTTGATGGAAGATGGTATCATTTTCAAAGGTCCTAAAGTTATCATTCCTACTTCCTTACAACGTAAGTACATTCAGATTTTGCATTGTGGCCTCTCAGGTTCTGAAGCTACTAAAAGAAGTATGAGAGGATTAGTATTTTGGCCTTCTCTGTCAAAAGACATTGATAAAGTGCTTTCATCTTGTTCAGCATGCTGTAGTATTAAACCACATATGAAAAAAGAGCTGCTTCAGCTAAGCCAGATTCCTGAACTACCTTGGTCAACAGTAGCCACTGACATATTTGAGTGGAACAATCAGAATTATTTAATGTTGGTAGATTATTATTTGAACTGGTTTGAGACCGATCTGCTACCTAACCTAATGTTCAGGACTGTTATTATTAAGTTGAAATGTCACGTCTCAGTCCATGGTAGTCCAAAGTTATTTCTGACAATGGTGCCCAGTTTACTTGTCAGTTATTCCAGAAATTTGCAAAAGAGTGGGACTTTATCCATATTACTAGAAGTCCAGAATACCCCCAGTCAAACAGCCAGGCTGAGTGTTCAGTATGAAGTGCAAAGCAATTATTAGAGAGATTAAAGTGTAACAATACCAATATCTTCTTGAATTTGGTTAATCTCAGAAATATACCCCATGACAACTTACTTGGCTCGCTTGTTCAAAGACTTCTATCTAGGAAAACCAGAACAACCTTGCCTATCAGTTCCGGTTTGTTAGTGCCTAATGCTAAAAACAACAGAGCAATCAAAGCCCAAATATTTAAAAAGCATTCCTTTCACAAGTCCAGCTAAGATAAAATGAGCATCTTTCTTCGTCCATTGAAAGAAAGAGAGATAGTGAGGATGCAATTCGTGAAATGTTTTGATCTAATTGGTCAAGTGAGAGGTATATGTACTGAGCCAAGATCCTACTTAGTGGAATCTGAGGAGAATATAGAAGAAATCTCAGACATCTTCTTCCAGTGTCTGAATCGATATCGCAGCATCGTACCAGTGATACAGACTCTAGATCTCAGAGCAATCCAGACGATGTTCCTGTTGAAGGACGTCTCACTACCTATTCCCATTCCTGATGATGTCCCAGATGTCCCTGAAGTTGAACATTCATTAAAGACAGTCCCTTGAAGGAACACTTAGTGGGAAAGAGGAAGGAGAGAGTTAACTGTAAGTAAAATAACATTTTGTTTTTAAACAGTAATATTTTTATAGTGCATTATATAATCTGCATACTATAAAGTAAAATGTTCTCAGTTAATTGTATCTGCATACTATAAAGTAAAATTTTCTCAGTTAAGTGTAATGGGGATACTAACATAAACAGGTACCCCTGTTTTTTCCTTCTTTTCTCTTTCTACTTGTTCAGTTTAAGAAATGTAGACACTGCAGTGTTAAAAAGAAGAAAAGTCTGGTCAAGAGAGTATGATACAAGACAAATGTATGTGCTCTTTCTCATTCTTGCATAGGGGAATGACTGGATTATGGCCCTTGGCTTGATCCAGTAACAAGTTTTAAGAGAAAGCAAACAAATAAAAAAGAACATTGGATATAATAAAGCTTTACTCTAGCAAATTAATAAATACATGCTTGTAGAAGTAACTCTGTATCTGGTTCTTGTCTCCATGGAGACAATCTGATAAAGAGCAATAAAAACAGAATACTTCTTTCTTTCAATGTTTAAGAGAGTTTCTGAAAACATTCAAGTGTTTTTCCATTATGGGAGAGCAATAAAGATAATACAAAACCAGACAGAACTTAGTAGTGCACAGGATGTACCAAACGTCTTAGCATGGATAACCTTCCTGTTAGGTTAACCTAAGTCTTTGACTGTAAGTTTGGTACAATGTTTCCTATTAGGAGAGTAAAACTTCAATATTTGATGATGTACATAGTTTTGTGTGTTAGTATTAATAGAATTAATAGGTTTTAGTGGTGTATTTGTTTTTTGTTTGAGGGCTTTTAATAAAACAAAAAGTTGGAATTAGATACTTAACAAAAAAGCTGTTATAAATAAAAGATGGGAAAATAACTTTTTAACATAATGACACTTTCTATATTATCTTTAAATGTTAATGGTCCCACATATGTATATAAAAAAGAAAGAGTAGTGAACTATAGTAAAAAATGTAGATTACAAATATTTATGCTATAGGAGACACATTTGGAAAGAAATGAACATGTAAATTTGATAAAGAAAGGTTTTCAAGATGATTATTTAGCAAATTACCTGGGATAAAGGAAAAGAGGAGTACATATATTAACTGCAAACAGAGCTCCAATAGTGATATAAGAGGATAAAACAGATAGTACTGGTAGATTTGTAGTACTAGGAGGCTACTGTCAAGGGAGGAGAATTACACTGGCATGAATTTATCCACCTTAAACTGCTATAATGGAGCACTTAAAAAAATTCTGGGAGAAATAATTAGTTTTCAGCAGGGAATATTACTTGTAGGTAGGGACTGAAATTTGATTTGCAGCAGTGAAGATGTGTTTGGTGGGGCCCAAAACGGAAAATATAACAAAGGAGGGTAGATTTTTGAAGAAAGTTATGAAAATATTTGGCATGGAAGATGTGAATTCAGTAGTAGGAGTTTGGAGCGAATTTACGTATTGTTTCCTAAGATACAAAAACTGGGCTAGGCTAGACAGAACTAACATTTCACAGGAGCATGTGAATTTAATGGAAAGTTTTGATAGGCATACAATAACTATTTCAGATCAGACACCACTAATAACTAAAATAAAAATGCAGGGTAATGAAACAAAAATGAGACAATGGTGCTTTCCCACCTATCTGTTGAAAAGAGAGGAATTTAAGGAATGGGTAATAGAAATTATTCAGGAGTTATTAGAGAAGGCAGAAATTCCTTCTGAAAATATAGTTTTGGAGTGAGGTAAAATTAAAGTGGAGTTTAAAAATAAGGTGGAAATAAAAGAAAGAGAAATATGGTTAAGATGTAACAAGAATTATTTAGAGGGACTAACAAATGTTAAATTATTTCAGAATGGGGGAATCTTATAGAACAAGAGGAGGAGCAACTGTAGAATGCTAAGCAGAAAATAAAGGATTATCTTAATAATATACATGAGTTTAGAAACAATACTGTTATGCAACTGTTTTTTGATAAAAATGCCAGAGCACAAAAACTTTTAGCACAATGACTCAGGCAACAGAAAGTAGAAAGGGTTGTCACCAAGCTTAGGAAGCCTATAACAAGGAAGATAACAAGAGATCCTGTAGAGTTACTAGAAATATTTCTGAAATTTTATGAAAGTCTGTATAAAGCACAGCAATACTGAGATCAAGAAAAGGTACAAATGGAAATGCATATAGAAGAATTAAATATGCCAAGAGTGGAGGTAGAGCAGGCTCAATTACTAACAGTTAGGATAGGAGGAGATGAGGAAAAATTGTGAAGTATAACCAGTCCACAGGTAAGCCCCCATGAACATATGGTATTACTTTGGAAGTTTGGAAGTGAGGAGGGAAAAATTATAAAGATCTGGAAGGTTTTGTTTAACAGCATTTTAAGAGGATGAGAAGCACCAATATCCTTGAAAAAAGCAGTGGTGGCTGTAATAGCTAAAAAAGGTGTAGACCCATCAGATCCAGCTTCATACAGGCCCACTTCAATCCTAAACAATGATTATAAAGTGTTTATGTCTATAATGGCTAAAATAATGGCAAAGGTGATGCCAAAATTCATAGATATGGATCAATGGAATTTTGTGGGAGGGAGGCAAACATTTGACAACAGTAACAGAACACTGATGATCCAGAGGGAAGCCGAATGTAAGAAAATGTCACTGTTGTTAATGGGTCTTGATTCAGAGAAACCATCTGAAAGAGTAAGCTGGGAGTTTATGAGCAGGTCAATGGAAGCATTTGCACTCCCTGATAAAATTATAATGTCGATTAGGAGGATATATGAGGGATTGGAGATGAAAATGAAAGTGGGAGGGTTCCTCTCTGATAATTTCTATTTGAGCAGATGAACCAGGCCAGTCCTCTTTCCTCTTTGTTATCTGCACTATATTTAGAACCACTGGCAAAGAAAATAAGAGATGCAGAAATTCAAGGCTATTATAGGTATGGCAGTCAACAAAAGCTAGCTCTATTTGCAGATGACATTATTTTATACCTGATAAAATCAGAAAAGGATATTTCATCTTTCCAGGTTACAAAATTAATGAAGCTAAAACAAAGGCAATAGCTATAAATTATGCGCCCACACATGAATTGGTTCAGCAATATCCATATTTATGGGGACACAATAAAATTAAGTACTTAGAAGTATGGATCAAAAAGGATTCTGGTGTGATAGCTAAGGATATGTGGCAAGAGACTAAAAATATAACACAACAACTGAGAAATTGGAAGTTTGGTTGTATAAATATGGGTAGCAAGATCCAAGCAGTTAAAATGTTTTTAGTCCCTTTAGTTTTATACATAGGTCAGGCATATTTTTATCAACCAGAGGAGAAATTGTGGATAACAATTAATAAAGAGCTGAAGGATTTTATCTGGGAGGGGAAGATGTCAAGAGTCAAGTGGGATAAGCTAATTCTTCCAATTGAACAAGACAGTTTGGGATTACCTGATTTGAAGGGGTATTTCTGAGCTAAACAGTTAAGGCTCCTATATATAGCACATGCAGAAACCTACAATTCAAAGTGGTAAGTGATGATAAAAAAGGGGGAAGCTCAAGAAACAAGGAGAGACTGGAATTTGGATGCAGATCCTTATGGAAAATAACAATAACCACACAGAATATTATTTTCATAAAGTAGCAGAAAGTATTCTAAGAGCTAAGCCAACACGGGAATGGAGAAAGGAGATTTTGTTGATAGGATTTACTGCAATTAGAGATACAGACAATAAGCAAGAGGGGGCTGGAATTTATTGGAGAAAACTGGCAAAAGAACCAAGGTATTGGAGGCAAATAATTAGAGAGGGAAAGGTAACAGAATGGGAAGAAGCCAAGAATTTATTTGGACTGCAGACTAGAGATCGCATTTTCTATCAATGATTGATATCAAAATATAGGCAAAGAGAAAGAAATGGGGCATTGTAAGTGAAAGACGAGCACTGGATGAGTTTTTTATTATAATCTAGAACAGAAGCTGCTGTTAAAAAAGTTATAATTAATAATTAGTAGAGCATTACAACATATTGCATGTTAACTATAAAAATCAATTATAGGAGGGTTGAAAGGGTGTATATCATAACCGCGAAAGTGCATAATGTCAAACAGCATTACATCGAACATGAAACTGCGAAAACTGATAATATCGAAGCTGCAGAACATCAAATTCTTACCCAGGGCAAGAATTCGATGGGCCATTCCGTGGTTTCGCTATTTCTTCCACTGTGGTGTGATCTTGGAGTTGGTATATTTAAGTAGGGGGGTATGTGCAGGGGGTTAAGCCCCCCACATTAGACATAGGTTTTTGGTGTGCTTGTGTTGTATGTGTGTTTCTCGGAACAGCAAATTTTTTCCCTGGAAAAAAATTTGCTGTTCTGAGCTTTTGATGATATCACATTTCGAACTTCCAAGTTCGAGCTTATTGTGTTTGATATTTTGGAAGTTCGATAATGTGATATAGACCTGGCTAGAAAGCATTGGGAAGAGAGACTGGATAAGCAATTCACAAAGAAACAATGTGGGGATACATGTACATCTCCAAAATATGCAAGAATGTCTAGAAAATTTAGGATCTTTGCTTGGTAGTGTTTACATAGGTATTTTTATACACAAAGTAGACTCCAAAGAATTTTTCCTCAGGTAGACAGTAAATATTGGAGGTGTGATGGAGAAGAAAGAGGTAATTGGGAACATATTTTCTGGGAGTGTAGTGAGGTGGCAGACTTTGCATATTCCCTGCAGACTGCCCTGTCGTAGATACTGGGTGATCAGATTGGTATACCTAAGGAAATGAGTTTTTGAGCTATGATATAGAATCGGAATTGCCTAGACATAGTAAGGCCTTGATGAGTCTAATTATGGTGGCTGCCAAAAAAAGCAATTACTAGAAAATGAAAATCAAAGTCTAAACCAAATGTACTAGAAGTAGTGAATATAGTAACAGAGATAAAACAACTGGAATTGGGGATCTTTAGAAAAGATTAGGAACATGCCAAAAGTGGAGTATTTCTCCAAAAATTTTTCTTAAGCTCATTAACACTGGTTTTAGGTAAAATATAAATACATGCCCGTGTAATCCTCCTCCTCTGCCAGTAGCCCCCTGCTACCACAAATCCACTATTATTAAATGTTTTCCCTCTTTCATCACCACTGGACCCTATCTAGCAATTAGTATATATACTCCCCTTTTGCTTTGTCCCCAACATTCTGCTGAATATCCATCCCAAAATGCCTACCCTAGCAAACGCACATGCTCAATCTTTCCAAATGTCTCTCCCACCACATTGCCACTTGTACTCTGCACCTCCCAACATAATTCAATTCTCTTACCTTTTTGTCTATTCCTGCAAGCCCATTCACACTCCAAAAATAATATGTTTCACTTAGCCATTATGATAAGATTATTCAAACTATTTTATTTGACAGCTTTTTTTAAATGTTTATTTCCAGATTTTGTGTTACATGTACCCACTAATGTTTGGCAGGTTGATCTCTTTTACAGTGATTTATTGTCATCTCCATCTGAACCAGTGTCACATTTTACAAGACTCTCCACTTCAATGAAAAACCTTGAACAACAACAAAAAAAATACACACGCACCCATAACCTGTTAACTTAAAACAGCTTCACATAACTATATACATCTTTAAATAATGAGGTACCCACTGGATAGGAACAACTGGACCAAATCAACAGCTTCACACACAGCCATAACTTAACCTAACATTAAGGTTATCCATGCTACAATGCATGTTGCAGCCTGTGCTTTTACTAAACACTAATTGCTGTCTGTTCTTGTCTCATCTTCATTCCCCTCCCAGATGTTAAAAAAGCTTATATGCTTCAAGAAAACATTAATCTTTGGCCTTAAAAAGTGTTGTGGCTTTTATTGCTTCCCCCTATAGTCATCTTGTCTCCATGAAAGCACAAGTACCAAATGTACAGTTCTGCAAACCTGTCAACTTGCATTTAATACTTATTTGCCAAAGGAAAACTTTTTATTCCATTCAGTGTCCTCTTGTTTACTTGCTTACACAAAACAAAAATAATTATATTAAGCCAAAACTTTAATCCAGACATTCACCCATGCAAAAATAAGAGAGAACATATCAACTCTACATATATTAATCTGTGCACTTTTACACCCCATCCCCTACCACAACAACTGAAGATTACAGCATATTAACTTAAATATGCTTTTGTCCAGCTTTTCTCTTCTTACATTGCAATGTCTACATTTTTTAAACTAAAGCATAAGAAAAAAGGCACTTCTTTAGTGTCTTTATCACGTACAGTAATAACTAAAAATGCTTTACTCTATAACATTCAATTTATATCATGAAATGTTCCATATAAATACTGGTAAGAACAACATTTGTTTTACTTATAGTTTTGTCCCTCCCTCCCTTCAGTGACACTCCAATTATGACATGATGTGGGACATATGTATTTCAGTCCCGCATATTTAACAAAGTAAACAGAGGTCCAATTCTTTCCACTTTTTCTTGAAGCTGTATTTTACAAATGTGACAGATGCTTTATAGTTTCAATTTATTCACTAATGTTAATGTTGCTGGTCTTCTTTCTCTTCATCTCCATCTCCATCTCCCAACCCCAAACTCTGGTTCAAGTCCAATGTACTCCTGTTTTTTCTACTCAGCTCCTGTGCTTTTTTTTTGTCTCTCAAGAATTTTCCTTTGGTACATTAGAAATGGTCTCACTGACAAAGTCTCTCTCTATATACACTTTATTATCTGAAGAATGAGAAACAGAATCCCCTTCTGTTTGATAGCTCACTTTTTTTGTTGGACAGACTTTTGTATTTCTTCCTTAGCTTGTTCTACATGAAAAATTACTTTGATACTCCAGGAAAAAATATTTTAAAGACAGCTGAGTACAGCAGCTTGAATCTTACACCTGCCTCTTGACATTCCCTGATTGCTGGGATCAATTTGATGCTTCTTGTTTGCAAGAATAATTTTCCACAAACCAAATTTTAAAATTCTTTGCCCTTTTGCCACAGTGTTGTCAGGATCAGTCTTTCTGCTGGTAAGATTGCACCTTTACTAAAACAGATCTTGGGTTTCTCATGGCCAAGTTTGGAGCATACACACAGTGTACCCTTTCAGTTAACAAATCCTGTTGTGGAATACCAGTCCAGTTGCTTATTTGTGCTTTCATAAAGTTAATGCAGTCTGTTTCTTCCAGTTTTTCTGGTACAGCAGAAAATCTCAAGTTTTTCCCTATGTGCTCTGTTCCCCAACTCTACCAATTTTTGAAACAGTTCTTCTTTAGCAGTCTCATACTCAGCCAGCGCTTTCTTCATTTCAACCTTTAGTTTTTTGTAGTTTTATCAGTTCATCTGAATCACCATTTAAAACTTCTTCCATTTTCCAGCCTTTTATTTGAGATGATATACTCCATCAATGTTGCATTTATTTTAATTAGCTCTAAGCTCCTTTGATTTATCTTTCCCTCCAGATTACTGGAAGACATGCCTTGTACCAAAGCTGGAACTTGAACTGCTTTTTGCTTAAGAGCTGTAGAATTCTTCTAGTCAGTGTCTTCTCTTTACCTATTCTAGATGAGTTTCTTTCAATCTCTCAAAGTGTCTTCTTTGTTGGCATGCAGGCAGTGGACTTACTAGCCAGTAACTGAATTTACTAAAACTTGCAGAGTTTCTGGCCGTTATCTCTTAAGTCTCTTTTTCACATACTATGAGAGCTGAAATCAAGCTGTTGCTCAGTGTGCAGCCCTCTTGGAAGTCCTTCATACCCTCAATCAGAACTTCTATAACTTTTGACAAGTACTCTACCTACATAAGCAAAAACATACAGCTAAACTATTCACCAAGTACTATACCACTCTACTTTTAATATATTGTCACATTATCTCCTAATGTCCTCCAGATTCTTTTCTTGCATACTAAGGCCTTCACATTGAGAGGATTTAAGATTGTGTGGAAATGGCTGAGGGAAATTGTTTAGCTGAATTGCAAAACACAAATGAAGGCTCATTTCCATGCACCTCGTTGGAAAAATATTACCTTGCAGTTTACCCAGTAGCAGCATTTATGCTCTCCTTGCATGGAATGTCTATGATTTAACAAACAGGAGGTAATTGCCATGTAAGCTAGAGAATAATGTTTACTCTTCAGCGCTGTAAAATGGGCCTGAAATAGATGATATAGTGAGAGACACAAAACAGGTGTAATTAAAATGGATATGCTTGTTTTGCTTAACAACAGTATAAGATGACAGACAGCCCTTTTGTAATTTTTTTTTGCAGGGTTTTGGGATGGGGATTTAGGATTTAAAGTCAGTCAGTTTGTATGCCCCATACTTCATGGGAGGGTATCATATCCAAGTAAGATGCAGTTTGTGAGGTAACATGATGCAGAGGTATAGATTCTGTCTTATATGAAGTTTTATACTGGTGTATATATTCAAATTTTTCACAGGTAACTCACAATTCAGGTTCTGTAGAAGTAAAGGGAAGATTATATGTTTTTAACACAGCAGATGGACTATTCTTAGACTAGAAATTAAGGATACTAGTTGCAAAGATTAGACCGCAAAGAGTTTTTTCTATCCACAGACAATAGTGGAAAAAAAAGGAATTAAATCACTGGAGTGGTGGTAATAATGCAATGTGAACAGTATATGTAAACAGGGAAAGTGTCATCAGCAGAAATCAATTTTATATATGTATGTGTAGCTGCCAAGGAAACAGCCATCAGAGGGGTAGCTTGGGGAATAATAAAAGGCTAGAAACAATGAAATCAGCAGAATCAGGTGATTTTGATGTCATACCTTTAAACCACTTAAAGCAAGAAATCTGGACAAAGCCTAAAAGAATGGGGGGCGGGGCAAAAGCCCCAAAATAGGGACAAATTTTAAATATCGCTTTTATAAACTTAGAAAGTTGCTAAAATAATAGGATTTGTGTTAGCATACATTTTCTGTAGGATATGAAGTCTGAATTTCAAATGTATGTCATTATTGACTTCAATCCTCAGTGACCTACCAGAAAACCACAAATTTTATGATGAACACAACAAAAATATTTGGCAAAAATCTTGACACTCTTTGAAAATATGAACAGTTGAGAGGTATGGTTGAGGTACATAGGAGTAATGGCAATAGAAAAAGAGACACAGAAAGATGAAAGAGAGTGATAGATGAGGCCAACACCTCACTCGGTGTGAAAGCTACTAGACAGGTAGTACAAAGAGAAATAAAACACTGAGTCAAGTCACAAACACTGCAGCAGCAAAGATCAAAACTAAGAGGAAATAAGAAGTGAAGAAAAATTCTGAAGCAACAGACAAAAAGGTAGGTAAGTGAAACTAAAAGAATAACAGCTCATATATAGGTATGTTAAAGGATTTTTTTATGTATGTATTTTGTTCTCACTGCTAACTTTTCCCCCCTCTTTAATCCTGCTAAAAAATGTCACATATAACAAACTGACATTTTAGCCCATTTCCTGTCAGTATCTTATTCTACAGTCTCTCTGCAGAGCATGTTTGCATTCTGGGATGTCTTGCATTACTTCTTTCTGTATTGTTGGAGTAGCTGTTGAATTACAGAGACAATCTTTGAGTTAGTTAGTGAGTAGATGGGCACATACATCTAAGGAATTTGCAGTCTCAACAAAGTAAAATAATTAGGATATTGATTCCAGCTGCAGCAAAGGGTCAATAAAGTCTGCTTAGGGGCTTGAAAGACATCCTGGGAAGACTGCCAAGTTAGTCTACAATTGTGAACTGTCAGTCATGCAGAAGTTGCAGAAGTATTGAAAATGAAATGTCACTTGGCACTCTGACCTAAGACAAGAAACTACTCTGCATTGCTTAAAAAATTAGTAATTTAACATTTTTTGCAGTAGATAATTCTAATTTGCTTTAAAAGTTAAAAAAAACTGTTTGAAAGTCTGGTGCTAAACAAAGAAATAAATAAGTAAAAATCAGAGAGCGGGACTCCAGATTCTCTCAGAATATTAGTACTTCATTGTGTTACCATTGCTAAAACAAATGACAGGCAAAAGAACTGAAACCTTTGAGTCCTTATGATATCATATAAGGATACAGAGAACACTGTGGAGAAAAAGATGAAGCAAAGATGGAAAACAAAATGGTATTAGTACGGCAGCCTCTATAAGACAAATTACTGGTAGAAAAGAGTACATTACAAAATAATTACTTGAGTGATGCAAAGGCATTTTTGATGTATAGATGAACAACTTGAGCTACATGTATGTCTCATTTTCTGTCAGAAGCTGAGACTTTTGACAATATGTAGAAACAGACTGTGATATTCATAAACAGAAAAAAGTTGAAAATGCATGATATAAAGTGATAAAGGGGAAATCAGCAAAATTTATTAAAGTGGGATAGATCTACACAAGTTCATTCATGCAGAGATAAAACTGCAGATTTTATGCTACATGTTCAAAAGTAGTTAATAGGCTTGACCTCCAGGGAACCAATGAAGACCTTACTTCAAATTCCCAGTTGCCCCTAAGCAATGTCTGGATGAGTAGTTTTTTCAAGGTCACACAGTAGGCAAATGAGAGCTGAGGGAATCAAACCTTGTACCACAGGAACTGCAGCTCACAGCCCTAATTCTCTGCTCCAAATGCAAAACCACAGAAGTTATTAAACATATGTAAAAGAAATAAATGTGTGCAGAGAAAATAAAGACAACAAAAACTGAGTAAAACCAGCAAAGCATTCAAGTTATAGAGCAAAAATGAAAGAATCCTATATCAGAGAGTGAGTAAACATGAATTAAATGCGACACTGATGCGGACTGCAATATAGTAACCTTAAGATAGAAAAGAAAATCTGCTAGTACAAGATTTCCCAGATGAAAGCAGGCCCTAGGGGCACTTATTCAAAAATATAACATAGTTTAAGTCACTGATCAGTTCAGGAAAACTTTAACAAAGGAATTGCAGAAAAAAAAAATAAAAAGCAGAGAAATAAAGGCAGTAAATAAGTTTTGGGTACAAGGTGGAGTCAGTCTTATGAAGATGACCAGAAAGTGAATTTCATCTTCTTCAGGAAAGACGTACTTAATGAGATACGGAAAATAAGCAAAATATTCAGATTATCAATAGTATACTACTTAGCAAGAATGTCATTAACAACTGTTACTTAGAAAGTAACAACACTGCTGCAAGAAGTAATCAAATATACTGCAATGCAGAGCACTTCAGTTACCTGAGAAACTATACAGGCCCAGTGCTATGGGATGTATCATGTACCTAACTTGGAATCACACATTGTGGTTACTTCTACCCTGAGTATCTACTGGACAACATGAAAGAGGGAGGGGCAAAAGGTACAGAATGAGTTGCTGCCTTCCCATCTAGAAGACCAGCACAAGATGGGAAGGATTCAGAAAACCTTACCGTGATGCATAAGCCTGAACTCCGATGGCTTCTGCACTGTGGTAAGCCCTTCTGATTCACAGATCACTCTCCAGTTAGTCTTCCCCCAGGTAAAACTGTGATGGAGAGAGTGGTCTCACTGGAAAAGCCATGTGCTAACGTAATAGTCAAGGGGGTGAGGGCTAATGATAATTAGCCATGTGCTCTGCCTTGAAAGTGCTCCTGGCTCTGGATTAACTAGGCAGAGTGATTCAAAGACTCATTCTGCTGAGTTATTTTTTTTCTTCTCTAGGAAGAAAAAAATGACTGCATTCTTTTGACAGCATTTACCCAAGCACTCCTATGGGAGTAGCTGGGGGTTGTACAGCAACTACTGGTACGTATAGAACAGACGCGTGTGCTTGTGTGCGTATATGTGTGAGGATTTGAGTGCTCATCTCGAGCATGAATGCAACTGAACAGATTGTGTGTGGGTGTGGGTTGAAGCATGCATTCAGGTGTGTGACTGTTTCTATGTGTATGCCAGTATTATCTGGTTTGTTTGTGGTAGCATATATGTGTGTGTGTGTGTGTTTGTTGGGGAGTGCCTATGCTACTATAATAATTGGACTGGTATGGAGAACAGTGCAGTCAAGTCAGAGAAATGGTAATTAGGCACAAATGAGGTGTTTCGCTGTGTGGCTTTATGTTTCCGAATCACAGATTCTCTCTGCCATGCTAACTGACCAACTTGCATTGGCCAATTAGAGTTGTTGAAGAGAATATCTTTGAATTTCAGGAGATGTCACTTTGATATTAGGCTGTCATTTTTTATGCAGTACTTAAAAGGCTCTAGTAAGTACATGCTGTCTCAATTACAGTAACATATGATCAAATCATATGGATGATTGCTATTTATATACACACACAGACACATACATATAAATGTATGTGTGTAGATAATTATATACATTTATGTGTGTGCATGCGTGCATGTATCTACTCGATATATATATATATATATATATATATATTCATGTGTATATATATATATATATATATATATATATATATATATACACACACACACACACACACACACACACACACACACACACACACACACACACACATACACACAATGTTTGCATATATGTAAGTATTAAATATATGTACACATCATTTACGTGCTTGTTTTGGTATGGGCATCCTACCACAAATTCACTGCAAATGACTACATTTCAAAATGCCTGGAGCAGAACCCCTTAACCAAAAAATAAACAGTAAATTTCAAGGCACTCAGTCTCTGCACTAAGCTAGAAGAGCAATACATGCATAATAAAATGTGAGCCAGAAAGAGTTAAATGCCGTGCAACTCCGGCTCCCCTCTTGCAGTATTATGCTTGCCATTAATATTAATCAGGTACTTATTTCTGTCTCTTCTTCAAAGCGGAATACCTCTCTCCCAAGAGGATGACAATAAATGGATTGCCATGGTCTGAATTTTATGAATAAATCACAAGAACACTTCCCACTCAAGTCCATTGGGACAGACTCTGAGAAAGTGTTTTGTTTTACTGAAAGGGAGGGAATTAATCAAGTGTGCAGTCGAGGAAGGGGCAAGCCATGACTCAGAATTTGTCCAAGATGTGCTATACTAAGGTCAGACAGAGTCCGTTCAATGTTGTAAAAAGCTACTTCTATGGTTACAGTTAGAGGAAAAAAATGCCATACAGCCAAGTTAAATTTTGATTTGATTCAATTCATATATAATAATAATAACTGTGCTAGAATTTCTGGAATGTTCAGGTTTTCCATCAAAACAGTCCTCTGTCTTTTGCAAAAATGTTTTTTTTTCTTCTAGTCAGGATTTTAAACACAAGACATTTCTGATATTATTTAATTTTATGGTAGAATACAAATACACTGTATATGAAGCAGTTATCCAATGAGGCTTTTAAACACAAATATGTTGCATTATATAAGCATTAATATGGGTCCTTATTCTTGTTTTAGCCAAGTCATAACCCTGACCTGTTAGAAATTACTTTGAAAGCTACTACAAGAATCTGCTCCAAGTAAGAATCATACTACACCTTAGTACAAGTGCCAAGTGCTTGTCATACTACTATAATGCACAAACCTATTCAAATCTGTCTCATTTGACAGACTATTATTTATTTGAAGCTACCCATCTAGTGCACCCTGTTTTTAGCTAGTACTTTTCATTTATCCATCCTCCACCCCCTTCTCTTAGCCCACCATCCATTACAGCAATTTGTGAAGGACTCTGATCTTAAATTCCATTTATCTACTACTCTTTCTATGAAAAAAGTACTTTCTACTTTCTAGGATAAACTTTGTATCCTTAATCTGGCATACATAATCTCGCATCCCTTCTCTGTCTTTCCTTCACACTGTCCCTTAAATGTCTTAAATTTCTTGTTCACTCATATCATGTCTTCCCTTATTCTGAAGTGAGAAGAGATTTAGGTCCTGCGGCCTTTCTTTGTACTCTTTGCCCAATGTTTCCTTTATTGCCTTGGCAGTCTTTCTTCTGTATCCTTTGGAGTAGCTTAATATGTTTAGTCTTACATGGGTACCATAGATGAATACAGCATTCAAGCTGCGGCCCAACCAGGGAGGTGGAATGGGATAATATAACCTCTATTTTCCTGGAGTCTGTTCTCTTAAGGCTGCAACCCAACACCTTACTGACCTCTGCTGTGGTTTTGTCAGAATTCAGCTTGTACCTGATGATCCATTTATATTGTTAGGACCACACAAAGGTCTTTTCCTAATCTGTGCTTTTTAGGGTCACTCATTCTAGTTAGTATTCCACTTTTGGGATTATAAGAGCCCAGGTGGAGTAGTTTACACTTCCCTGAAATAAATCTTAGATGCTACTTCTCAGCTCACTCTTCTGATCTCTTCAGTCCCACTTGATATCTTGCTCTTACACCATCCATTATCCCTTTGATCATCGTGTTATTTATAGATGTTACCAATGGTCCTCATAACATCCAGAACAAACATGCTAAAGACCAGTGGTACTGGGCTGAGAGGGACTCCACTAACATCTTCTCTTTCCTTTGATGATGTTGCTATAACTACTTTTATTTTCTTTCAGCCACACAGCCAGCATTCTACCCATTCACACAACTTATTTCCTACTTTTCCTAGCAGTAACTGTTTACTAATTCTAAAAAAAGTAGCATTAAACAACTGCACAGCATCAAAATGTATAACCCTATAGCTATAAATACAAAATACCTGAGTGCATTTTGAAGTTTGCAGTAGAAGACTGTGGTCACTTCTGATGGTAGAGGTGAAAGTAGAGATGCCTGGACAATACCAGCACATTACAGCAATGCTGCTACAAAGCATGTTTAAAGAGCACAAGGGAAACACTTGCACTTTGTAGATGACCGGTATGGTTCCTTCACCTTTCACAAGAACAAAAGGGTGATAACATATGTTTTACGGGAACAGCATAGTTTACAAGTCAATGAATTCAAGTTTTCAGATTGCATAAACCCTTATAATTAGCCTCTGAATTAAGAGTCGTGTCATTTCAAAACTCCAGTAAGATGTAGAGAATAAAATTTATGTTGGTCCTATAAAGAGCATTACATCACCACTACTTTTCTAGTGTTCTTAATCTTTTATAAGTGGTCTAGTATAGCAATTTTTTATTCTGTCCTGATCCACAGAAATTAATTCAGGAAAACGTATGATGTTGCAGTAATCCTACTTTAATACTGTATTGAATTACTGTGTAATAAATTATACTGTTGTACTGCAGCTGTCTGCCTTACTGTGCCTGTTAAATCGTATATTATTACTGTTTTCGCTGTCTGCAAAACACTTTTTGCTATTTTCACTGTTTGTTAAGTATTTGCTGGTACTTTTCACTGTTGCCAAGCAATCTGTTCTGCTTGTTCTGGGTTTCCCACCAAGCATTGTTAAAATAACTGACTTGTTAGCTGTTTACAATATTCTTTAGAGACTCCTTGCTGATTTCCTACTGTTTAAATTTTTTTTAAGTGTCTGACTACTATTTTTCTGCTGTGTTAAACATTCTCTAGTGTTTCCCGACGAAACTAGGGTAGCTAGTCGCTGTAGCATAGTCCAGATACAGATTTGTTGCATCTGGGTCTGTTTGTAGTGGCTGCTTGTTCTGAGCACATTTTCCAGGCCATCTTTGACTGGAAAGAGCCCTTCTGCACTCTAGTAAGAGGAGTGTGCTGATTGGAACCTGTCTGGTGAAGGGTGGTTGGTCTAGGGCTTGGAATAAACAGCCTTGTTGGTCCTTTTGAACCTTTTTAAAGTTTTTTTTCAGGTTTTTAGCTTCTGCTATTTACTCCCTGTTTTTGAGCAAGTTTCTGCATGTTTGCACGTTCACAGCATCACATACTGCTGTGCAATTGTGCATCATAGCAGGACAGGTAAATTCAACAAATTTTCTCTTATATACAGCTGTAGCACATCAGTGTAGCCCTCATCCTTAGTACTTTTCCAGTCAAAGAAATACTGCTAGTGAGCTATAACCAATTAAACCACCAGCAAGAAAACCTCTGCAGAAATATCCATCCACTGAGCTCCTTGATTGATCCTGAAAAGCCCCCCCCCTTGTGATAACAGTCTTTAACCTAGCATTATGGACAGTTGGACTACCCTTGTTTCCCTTGCCAAACCTGTTGACTTGGAACTGTTGAGGTAATGTAGCAATTGGCTCATGCACACTGACACCCTTCTACTAATAACTCACTCTACTACAGACTGTGAGAGATGTAGCTACTCTAAGAATCTTGACTCCATGTTTGCTCGCACTAAAAACAGTAACACTGAAGAGGTTGTCAACCCACCCACCACTACTCATGCTCATAGTACCATTTCTCGTACACATAGTATGCATCAAACACAGAAATCAACATATGTGGAGGTTGTCTCAAAAAAACTTACAGAACACCAGAGACCTCCAAAACACAAGACTGCTACAAATAACACAGTTTCCACAGCACCAATGACACACAGTAACACCAGTTTCTCACCTACCAAGCCCTTAAGGCATAACACTCAAAAAACTAATTTTCTTCTCATTGGAGACGCCATAGTGAGACACAGAGATGTCCCACTCACCAGGTGGGACAAGGAGAAAGTCACGGTCAGATGCCTGTCTGGTGCCAGGATTCGTCAGATCAAGCATCCACTCAGATCTCTCAGCAACAAGTACCATTATGACTGTCATAGTTCATGTTGGAGTGGACGACCTAAGACATACCTCACTGGACTATATGAATAGAGAAATGATTGAGCTCTCTGAGTATGTGTCCCAGGTGGGTATGTCCCTAGCCTTCAGCAGCATACTACTCTCACCTAGAATGATGCCACAGTATACACAAAAAATGACTGATTTCAATAACTGGCTTAGTATTTGGTATCATTCAAAGGGGATTCAGTTTCCGTCAGCAAGGAAGCCATGGTCGACAAACCTTGCTGCTTTGCCAGAGACTGTTTGCACCTGGCACCACTATGCTTTCAGCTGCTGGCAAAGGCTCTTGCCTCCCCCATAGTGCCTTTTTTAGGCAAGGTCTCAATAACAACCTTACCAATGTGAAATTTGCCAATCATAATAAAATAAGGGTTGTGCTGTTAAACGCTAGGAGCTTAAACCAAAAACTGCACTCTCTGGAAGCACTTTTATCAGTGGAAGCTGTAGATATCTGTGCAGTCACAGAAACCTAGTTCAAGGCCTGAGAAAGTACCCCAGCCTTGCAAGGTTATAATGCCTTCCACACCTTCAGACTGCAAAACAAATGTACGAGAACCAAAGGAGGCAGTGTTTTTATCTATATTAGCGATAAATTCACCTCACATCTAGTTAGACTGGACAACTCCATGGAGTTACTCCATGTTCAGGTTACAGTGGGTAAGACCCCCATTCAAGTCATAGCCAGTTATAGATACCCCTTCATGGGTCATGACATGCACAAAGCCTATTTGACCAAACTGGAGACAATCCAAAAATTACTGAACACTCTGGTTATGGGAGATTTCAATTATCTCACCATCAACT
The DNA here is from genome assembly GCF_019279795.1 of Protopterus annectens. Taxonomy (NCBI): domain Eukaryota; kingdom Metazoa; phylum Chordata; order Ceratodontiformes; family Protopteridae; genus Protopterus; species Protopterus annectens. The sequence goes on along the minus strand of NC_056750.1, from coordinate 599,498,243 downwards.
GGGAAACATACCCTAGCAATAACTTGCTACTGCAAAATTTCCTTGACTTTGTTAGCTCAAATACCCTGGAACAAATTGTTCATACCCTGACAAGAGGAACAAACATACAATATCTGGTTCTCACTAACATGTCAAACAGATGCACTACTGCAGCTGTCAGACCCTCGTTAGTTAAATCTGACCACAAATCAGTCACCTTAGAGCTGGCACTAACAACAGAACTCACAAAAGGTGAAATCAGAAAAAAAAACTTCACCAAGGCAGACTATACCCTCCTACATGAAGGTATAAAAATATTCCAAGCCCCACTCCCTGCAGGAAGTGGTAACTGCACCGTAGCTTTCAGTAAAGGCCCTGTACAAATCTCTTGCATAAGTGTATAGACTAGGCTGTACCAGAAAGTATCAAAGCCAGAGCCCCAAGTAAAAACAGGCCACCATGGTGGACATCCAGCATCAACAAACTTTACGATAAATGCAAAAAGACGAGGCCCCAGCAATGGAAAAGCACCCTCCTCAGCCTCGGCCTCAACAGGCAAAATAAGACAACTTGTCAAATCCTAAGGGCTCCTTTGAGAAATACTTAGCAAGCACAGCCAAGGATAACCATAAGGCCTTTTACAGCTAAATACATAGCCTAAAAGGTAGGACTCAAGCATGTGCAGAACTAGTGACCTACGGTCTCACACACACTGTCCCCACAGAGATAGCAAACCTGCTAGCGGACAGGTTTGGTGAACATTTCACTCCCTTATCCCCTCCAAACTTATCACAAAGCTTCCCCCAAACTTCCCCCCACCTACATATCTGAAGAGCAGGTCATCAATGCCTTATCCAAGGAAAAAAAACACAGCCTCTATGGGACCAGATGGCATCCCACACGGTCTTCTAAACAGGCTAAAACATGAACTAGCATCACCCTTAAATACCCTTTTCAATCATAGCCTAACCACAGGCTTTGTTCCTGTGAATGGAGAACAGCAACAGTTCTTTCCCTCCACAAAGGTGGCCTATCAACAGACCTGGGGAATTACAGACCCATAAGCCTAAACAGCCTCATCTGTAAAGACATAGGCAATCTCCAAACCCTGGATCCAACTCAATTCAGCTTCACCAAGGGCAGATCCTGCCTGCTAAATCTAATAGATTTCTTCAAAATTGTGTCCAGGGCTACTGACGAGGGCAAATCTGTGCTCACGGCATACCTCGACTTGGCAAAGACTTTCAACACAATTCCACACTCAGGCATTACTGATAAAAGTTAGCAAACTGAATGTAAACTACTTTGTTGTAAGACAGGTTTCCAGCTGGCTCACAAACCAGACACATACTATCAAAGTGGGAGACTACACATCAACCAGCAGACCTGTCACCAGCGGGGTGCCACAGGGGTCAGTGCTGGACCCCCTACTGTTTGGTATATACTTCTCAGAAGTTCAGGTCAAAACTAATGGATTGTGGCTGACCAAGTTTGCGGATGACTGCAAACTGGGTGCAATTATTGAATCCCCAAATGATGTCAGTATACTCTAGGAGGGTCTTTTGCAGCCCAGTGACTGGTGTCTTAGCCACGGTCTCAAACTGAAGGCAAAGAAATGCACCATCATTCCCTTCAGCACAAACAATGTCCCTTCACACTATCAAATCAACAACAATGGGTCCCCTTCACATGATCGACATTTCATAAAATCGAAGACCATATGGCCGAGACCATATGATCGACTTTCGAAATGTCGAACATGTGGAACGGGTATCTCTGTACAGTTCAGAATGGAAAGATTTCCATCTTCCGCACTGTAGTGCGATCTTAGAGTTGGTATATTTAAGTTCTTGGGGGGGGGGCAGAGCCCCCCATTGGGGGTGCAGGGGTTGTGTTTTTTTTTCTTTTTTTTTTTACATGGTCGACATTTTGAAAGTCGATCATATGGTCTCGGCCATATGGTTTTCATCTTTATGAAATGTTGACAATGTAAAGTAGACCCGCAACAATACCCCAAGTACCCATGTAGTGGTAAGGGATCTGGAATCATAAGTCGACTGCAACCTTAACTTTAACCACCATGTTTATATATACAACCACAAAAGAACGAACGTGCAATGCTTCACCACAAAATGGAATCCAATTCAGTGAGGAACAAGAATTTATTCTAAAATGAACTCGAATAGCAAAAAATCGTAGTATAAATCCACATAAAGTACACAACAGGTAAATGCTATTCGAGTTCATTTTAGAATAAATTCTTGTTCCTCACTGAATTGGATTCCATTTTGTGGTGAAGCATTTAACCACCATGTGTTACTGTAGTAAAGAAGGCTTTCTATGTAGCACATGATTAGTAAAAGCATTGCCTCAAGAGCAAAGGATGGTGCACCATACATTCTTACCAGGGATAGCACCCACAATCTTCCTGGACATGGGCAGTCATTACTAAATACAATCTTGGGTAATGACTAGCATTTCTATGGTAATACATTCAGATGAAATGGTTAGGCTTGAAATGAGCTCTGTGTCGATAGCCTAGTAATCGCCTATGATCCTATGATAATTCAAGCTATGTTCTAAATGGCAGCATCCTGGTACAGAAACAAGATATTCATCTGTGAAGCTAGGGATTTGGATTTGCAAATGGACAGGGGTTGCTGGTGAGGAACAGCCAACATAAAGACCTGACAATCTACTCCTGTATCTCAGCCACAAAAAGTCTGCAGGTGGTACAAGTAGCTGTCCATAGGGTTATCATTAGTCGGTCACAACTCAGTTGTGCTACACACACATATTCAGGAATCAGGAATAAAATATATCAAAATTATTTTCACCACCTTCATTAAGGATGGGCTTTTGGAATAAAAATAAAGAGCTATTGATACTGACATACTACTTATCACAGTTGAATAACCTATCAGGCTGTTCTTTGTAAACCTACCTTTTGTCAAATCAGTTTTTATAGAAGAGTGGTTAAGTGACTATCATAGTTTCAGAGAACTACTGGTTACAAGTAGTTGTGACTAAGAGAAAAGCCCCCCCCCACCCCACCATGTCACTAGAATCTCTACATCAAATGCACCATTTACCATGTGCTGCAGCAATATGAAAGTTGACATATTAAGGTGGGTACATGAGAGCATATTCTCAAGCCAGCAGGTGCTTGCAGTTTGCACTTCTCTGAAAATGGGATATTTTATTTATCTATTTTTTAGAAAAATATAGGCATAAAATTCACAAAATGAATCTTTTAGCATTATGCCATATCTTAGGTTGATAGTATTCAAAGTAAGCAGCAGAAACATTGGCAAGAGTGAGTCTAGACATCTTAATAGAAGTGAGGCAGCTGAACTTTTACGGATGAAGCAGATAATGATGGGGCTACAGCCAAAAGCTATCTCTATGGTCCCAGGGACAAAAGAGCAAGGTGGGCTCACCAGACTGCCAGTGCGCGGGCAGTGTAATAAACAAGTCTGCATAACATGGTATCTCTAGTTAGTCAAAAGAGTTAGTAAAACAGAAAGCTATACAAATACAAACACTGTATCTTTCCTATTTCCTGGCATTTTTAGCCCATTTTATTTACTTTAGTCAAAGAACAACTGAACGATTATCAGTAGATGTGGGGAATAGAGACATGAAGTACTGGGAAGAAGTGAGTTACATGCTGTTTGTTTTTGAAAACCTTTCTGAACCTGGAAGCACAGCCAGCTAGAATAAACAAGGAATTGCACTGTCTAGAGGTAGAAAGAAGGAAATAACATACACAATGTGCTTGCTGTAAAATGATCTAGAAAGTATAACTCAATATGGTGCAAGTTGAGCAAGAAGTGGTCAATCATATTTTATTTATGCATACAAAACAAAAAAAATTAATCTCTTCAGATATTAAAACTTACATATGTTTCATATGAGCCTGCTTATCTGTCATGCTTGTAATAAAACTGTTACAATTATTCTGAGCTGGGTAAATCACCTTTGCAACTACTGAAGTGGTATTTAAAAAAAAATAAATTACATTTCCATATTAACTACTGCTATGTGCTTTAGAACATATTTAGAGCTGTTTAAAGCACTGCTAAATGCCAACTGGAATGCAGAGTTTTCCATATCTACTTAATAAAGAAGTATTTTAACTGATATTTCAAAGTCTGGTTTGCTTTTACAGGCATCATTTTGGCTGGCATAGATTAGCACTAGTTCATTTCTTTTCAGCAGATACCCCACAAAGAGAAGTGTCAAAAGACTGTTCCCTTCTTTATGGCCATTACATGTTATAAACATGATTGTTACATTCTCCGGGATAAACAATGTTTTCAACTAGCGCCTAGTATGTGCTGGATTATATGCTTCTGTTGATTTCATGGGTAAAAATCCTTTCTTTATAAGTACTGCGAACATTCAGAAAAAGCCTGCTCTCCATACAGAACCCCATTTTCTTACAGTCTATAGAGAGAGGAGGAATGCATTTAGGAAAGAGGATAAAAGATAATGTAAAGAGAATTTTCAAGTGTTGTCAAGAAAATGATGTATTACAACTGCAAACATGACTGTTGCTGGTTTATATAAACAAGAAAAACTTAGCAGTCTTATATTTTATATAAATGAATTGTTTGGGTGGATGGTCAAAGAGAAAGCTTTGCTAGATGCATATAGGCAAGTACAAAATGTGAGATGGGTGATGAAGACAGCTTGACGACTGTTATATTAAAACATGGCACACATAAGGACCACTTGACTTCTGTAGTCTAGTCAGTCCCAAGCCTGTGCATAACTGCAGAACTATCTTAATGTTAAGCTTATTTTCTTAACTGTTATAAGAATCAATAATTTTATACCTGTTCCATTGTTCTGTTCCTTCAGAATATTTATCATACTGCTTTTCCGGGAAAAATGTTTTAGCGATTGGTGACCTTTCACCTTCCCTGCAAATAAATAAAGCAAACTATTGGACTGGCCAAGTAAATAAGGCCTGATCTTTCTTTGGGAAGGATTCTGACAGACTCCTATGTGACAGTCCGTTCATGTCCCATATTAAAAAAGCAGTGTCCAACACCACCTTCAGGTCTTATTATTATTTCAGTATCTCTTATTATTTGATAGTATTTTCAGTTTCTTTGTAGTTTTGTTTGTTGTTTTGATTTATATGCTAGTCAATTAAAACTTTGATTTTAATCATGTTTCATGCTGTGAAAAAGTAGTTTTTAAATTGGGATGTGTTGTATTAAAGCAGGTTTCAGTGATACCATTACTGTTGAATAAAATAACAGCAAAAGCCAATTTGACTGACCCCTCTGCATCTCCTTTTGTTTTCTAGTTAATTTTTAAATTTTCATGTTGAAATTTTTTACAGTAGTTTGTGTGAATGTTTACTTCTTAGTTTACTTATATAATTGTGTTTGGTTGGAGCAGAGAACTACAAGCATTCATAGATTTTTAGTTAAGTATTAGGCTAGCTGCCTTTGCCGGCCATTTTAAGTCTAGCCAATTTCTCTGTTGTTCTTTGAATTAACTTTTGCCATTTAGTGTTAGATTGGCATTATCCATCCCACGGTGGATAATTATACCTTACCCCTAGTGAGAATAACTGGGATCACACCATAGATAATTTGAGGTGATTCATGCATGGGATAAAGCACTGGAGTGTACTTTTGTAGTAAAGGGAAGTCCTGGGGTAAATATTCTATTACCCATCCATAGATCCATTGTTGCATTTGAATAAAGACAGGGATAACCTTAGTTTTACTTAGATAGGGAGTCTATTCTAGAGCAGTGGTTTCCTCTGCAAGATATACCTGTTCCTTCAAACCATTTTATTGATGTTACAGAAGAGGTTTAGAACCCTGGGCTGAGCATTTCTGATGCCATTTGACTTGCTGATGTGCAGTAGGTCCATCAGTAATAGGTTGGAGGATGCCTTGCTTGTCAGACACAGGTCACCTTTTAGCAGTCTGTAGAATAGTGACAGGGCTTTGCGTCCGTCCATGTAGGACATATTGTCCAGGTCTTGAATCCTTTTAGTAAGGTATCTCTGTAGGCATTCCAGTTGTTTCATGTGTCTAGACAGATACATACCAAAGGAGATATTATACTCAATGATTGGCCTAACAAAAGATGAGTCAAGGGGGACAATGACAAATCTAAATCTAGACCTAATCCCTTTGTTTATAAGCCTTGCAATATAGATGAATTTTCTTAAGACAGTGGACACATGCTGGTCGAAAGTTAGGTCACTGTGGATGTAAATTCTGAAATCCCACACAAATGGATTAACTCTTAGGTGCACATTTTCAATACGGTAGCTCTCTGGGGTAGATGACTTTTCAAATAATACAATAATGCATTTTTGGCAATTAGCTTCAGTCCATGATTGTGGGACCAGTTATCTGTTTGGGGCGAACCTTCCTGCAGCATGGCTAAATCATTTGAGGATTCAATCACTGCTCTTAGCTTGCAGTTATCTACAAACACAGTGAGCCAGCATCCTTTGGTATTAGCTTTACATCAGAGAAGAAGATGCCAAATAGGAGAGGTTCCAGTACTGAACCCTTGGGGACTCCACTGGTGACTGGTCTCTTTGTGGTGGTAGCTTCCCCTATTTTGATGCCCTGTATCCTAGATTGAACCAGTTTTCATTCCAGTGGGTGACATAGGGGTTTATTATCAGTTTACTTAGCTTTTGTACTGTTGCCAGAGTGGCGGATTGTGTCAAAAGTTTTGGCCAGATCGAGGTATGCTGTGTGTACCATTTAACCTTCATCCACTGCTTTGATGACCTTCTCAAAAATGTACACCAGGTTGAGTAGGCATGAACTGTCCATGATGAATTCAAACTGATATGGGTTCAGTGTTTGGATGTTCTCTATGTCCTTAATAACACAGGGGTAAGTGTTTCTAGGCTTTGCATAGGAGGCTGGTCAGACTTATTGGTCTGTTATTGCCTGGGTCTATGGAAGGTCCTTCCTTATGCAGAGAAATGACTGTAGCTGTTCTCCATTCATTTGGTACAAATTCTGTATGGAGGCAGAGATTGAACGGTGCTGTTGGGGGTGGTTAAATCATGCTTCATGCTACTTAAGATGTATCCAGGTGTATCCAGGCATATTGTTAGGACCCACCAATGCAGTATTAACTTCAGATAGACCTTTTAGAACTTGTCCTGGTATAACAACTGGAGGCAAGCTGGTTTCAGGTATATCCTGTGGGATAGATGAACAGGATAGCTTGGTACAGTTTGAGTTGAATTTATCAGCCAGTAGGTTTGCTATATCTTCAGGTTTGCTATCAAAATTTAGACTGGCACTTACACAAAGCTGGGAAGGTTGAAAGGCTGTTTTCAAGTTTTCGTAATGCCAATCCAGAAAATGTTTGAATCCACATTAGCAAATGGTAGTGTGCATTCTCTAATGTGGAATCGACATTCTGATAACAGATTCCCCTACAGTATGGATCAGGAAATGTACCCTTTTCTCACTGTAGTGCAATTTTGTAGTTGGAATATATAATATGCAGGGGGTGTGGGGTACAGGGGGCTTGCCCCCCTGCAAAAATGTTACTGGTAACAAGGACTTCTGACAGTGGAACTTCCAGTGTTCAAATGTCGATTCTGTGTTACCATTTCTGAAATTTTGGTAATTCATTATTACCAATTTTGGCAAATTGGTTCGATCAAAAGGTGGAACAGTACTTTGATTTTCCACATTTTGACAGTAAAAACATATTTTCAGCCTCACTGCAGATGATGTTGTTAATTATCTCAGTGCATCGCTGCATTGTGCTTCTGAGATTATGAATATAACTGAAAAAGCCTTGTGATCGTCTTTGGCTTGGGTGTCTATTTTAGTCTCAAATGTGGCACTGGTGGATTTTATTAAACTCCTGAGATGCTTATTTCAGTGATGAGGGCTATATCATTCTGGGGATTCCTCTTCTTCCTTTTAATAAAAAACTTGTTAATATTACAGTTCTACCATGGGGGTTGTTTCTGGAGTTTGCCTTGCTCTTGCTCCAACAGGGTACAGCTGCAACTATGCAGCTGTTTACATGCTGGTATAGTGTTGATGTGTACAGTTCCACATATTCAGTTGAGTTAAATGGGTTTGGTGGGGATTTGCAACTTACCCTTTTTTCACTTAGGCATAGATACATTGTCTTAGAAAAACTGTAAAGGTACATTGGGGAGGGGTCTCTGGTTTCAGTTTTATTTCAAAGGAGATGGCTTTATGGTCAGATCTAATAAGTAATGAAGGTATGCATGGAATGGTATGGGATGCCCTCATATTAGTAAGGACAAGATCCAAGAGGTTATTCCCCATAGGGGAGTACTCTAATTGTTCCAGGGTGCTTCTATTGACAAAGTCCAGGAATCTCTGTGCTTATGCACTTGTGGTGGTGTATGTTTCCATGTCCATAGTTGGCTGGTTTAGATCATCAAGGAAAATGGTATTGGGTTTAACACTGAATGATTCTAGTTCCTGTAGACAGATGTTGCAGCTTTCTGTGTCAGATGGAGTTCAATAGCTCACTAATATATGGTACGGGACTGATCTGATGGTTATTTGGACATGAAGAAGCTCTAACGCGTCATGCTGCTTTGCTTTACCAGCCTTGATGTGACTCTCTTCTGGGTGTAGATTGAGATCCCTCCACCTTTTTAACTCTCTTGTGCAGTAGCTGGTCTAAATGTGTGGAAGGCATTATAGCTCCACACAGCCAGAGTGCTCTCCTCTGTTTTAAACCATCTTTAGTCACTATACAGATGTTAACATCCTCCAGTGTGAGGAGAGCTTGTAGGGAGTGGAGTTTCTTGTTTAGACTCATAGCATTGATCAGTAACACCTTTATATTTTCCTTTCCTTGTTTTATTAGATTTACTGTCATTTCACTGAACTGTACTTGACTGAAAATAAAATGGTTGAAAGAATTTGACTGAAAAGCAATTGACTGATAAACAATTTGACTGAAAACCTACTTGACTGAAACACATTTCACTGAAAACCCAAATGACTAAAACCCATTTCACTGAATCACAAATCACTGAAAATATTCAGCATAAGAAAATATAACATAAAATAGTGTTTTTTTTGCATGGGGGTCAAGCCCTCCTGCATCCCTCCCCCTTAATTACATATACTAACTCCATGGTCACACAGCCAATTGAGAAAAGAAGAAACACCATACACAGTGAATCAGTGTTGGTGTACAAGCACAAGCAATGATTCACTGTGCATGGAGTTTCTTCATTTCTCAAGTGGTTGTGCGACTGTGGCGTTAGTATATATAATTAAGGGAAGTGGGGGGGGGGGCAGCACGGCTTGCCCCATACAAAAACACTAATTTATGTTGTATTTTCTTATGCAGAATATTTTCATCGATTTGTGATACTGTGAAATGGGTTTGAGTCAACTCAGTTTTCACTCAAATGGGTTTTTACTCAAATGCTTTTCAGTCAGATAGGTTTTCAGTCAATTAGGTTTCTTTTCTCAGGTGGTTGTGTAACCATGCAGTTAGTATATATGGGCAAAGCCTTCCTACATGGGGGTGCAAGGGGGGGGCTCATCCCCAGCAAAAAAAAAAAAAAAAAAAGCTATTTTATATTGTATTTTCTTATGCTGAATATTTTCAATGATTTGTGATTCAGTGAAATGGGTTTCTTTCAACTGGGTTTTCAGTCATTTGCTTTTCAGGCAGATGGGCTTTCAGTCAATTTTCAGAAAAATTCTTTCAGACATTTGATTTTCAGTCAAGCACAGCTCATTCAAATAACAGTAAACCTTTCATTATGTTGGTAGGCTGGCATTGCCAAAAAAAAAACAAAAACAAAAGAAAAGGCAGTATGGCGTGGACATAGTCTTTGCCAATAATTGAAAACCCGAGTGGGGTTTAAATGCAGGCCATTCCCATAAAGTAGGATGATCGGTCATTCATATCCTCCCAGGCTGATAAATATTGGACCCCCTTTGAATGACACCAACAACTAAGCCAATTATTGAAGTCAATAATTTTTTGCTCAAATAGCAGCAGCATCCTTTGAGAAGGTAGAATGCTGTTCAGTGCTATGCTCATATCTGCCTTGGACACAAGTCTGAGAGCTCCATCACGTGTCTCTTCATATAGTCCAGGGAGATACGTCTCAGGTCATTCACACTTACATGGACTATGATAGAGTCATATTGGTACTTGTTGCTCATCAGCATGCGTGATTTGATGAATCGTGGCACCAGAAAAACAACTAACTGTCACTCTTTCCTTGCGCATTTTGGTAAGAGGCACATCTGTATGTCTTGCAAAGGAGTCACCTATAACTAGAATATTTGATTGGGCTGAGGCCTGCCTTACGCGATCAGCATCTGTGACTTTGGGATTCCTTTTGTTATGTGAGGAAGTAGGCTTAACTTGTTGCATGTGCTTTGTGCCTGTGTTGTGTTTTGGAGGTCTTTTGAAGTTTAGGCAAGTTAATCTTTAGAACCTCAACATATGATGGATTTTGTGTATCATGATGGCCTTGGAGAGGTGTGATACATGGTGTACTGATGACGATTTTAGTATCTTGCATTTACTGTGTCTGACATTTTTGTCTCCAAGGACATTATATATGTACATCTCTCACACACTGTATTTAACCTTTCTCCATGATAGTGCAAACACTAAACACAAAATTACATATAATTAAGGGATGTCTAGGAGGTGAGACCCCTCAACATGCAGGAGAGGCTGCCTTAATATAGAAACAGTGCTTTCAATTTTTGTGGCTTTCGCAGTAGAAATGCATTACAGTGTTATTTAGTCTGTGATTGTACAATCAATAAAAATGGCTTTGGTGAAATGACATGAATCCATTAAATCTGATCTTTGAGAGATATAGTTTGCTTTACAGCTGTTGAATAATGGTTTGTCACTGAAGCCAGGGAATAAATGTTTTTGTATAAACCAAAAAGAAAAACGTATTGCACAGAAACACAGCAAGGGCCCAATAATAAAACTATCAAGTCAAAAACTAACTCGTAAGAAACAGCTCCAACTCTAAAGTAAATTAAAACCAGCAATTTTATTATAAGATAAGCACTTTCACAAATAACATTTGCTTCATCAGATCATAATCAGTTAAAAAGCATTGTGATTTAAATATCTCGTTCCATTAAATGAATTGTCAAAGACAACAAATCAGCAACCAAACCATTTCTAGTTACTAAGTAACAACCAATAAAACAGCACAAATTAAACTATCTCCCTTTTCTGCCCTAAACTAAAATAGAATTATTTATAAGAATAATGATAAATATAAGCTGTTCAAATGTGCAATAGACATAAAATCCTAGGAACAGAAAGAGGGAATGGGCATGAGTTTAGATTTTTAATTTTGGAAGTTATATATGAAAACATTAGGAAGGGTGACATTGTTAACATTACAGAAAGAGCCGAATGGAAATGGATTTTGAGAATGAGAGAGCATCAAGGACTGGGTTTGAACGATCATGTATCTATTCAACCTGTCCTCAAAGCATGAAAATTTAGGAGGTAATGAAGTATTTTCCTTTGATAATGTAGTTTATTATGTGCTGTTTATGAAGTATGTGATTTGTTTATCACATTATTTTGTTTGGCCCTTGCTGTGTTTCTGCTCAGTACGTATTTCTTTTTGGTTGACTACTTGTTGTCATTACCCAGCAGTTTATCATTTCGGGTATTGGGTTTCATTTGACATGTGTTTGTATAAATAAATAGTCCGTGTTTTTATCCTAGGTGTTTTTATAGATAAATAGTCTGTTTTTGTCATGGGGTAATTCATGATAATGACAACTATGATCACTGTATACGATTTAACAAGAAGCCGCAAATAAGAAGACTTATAGCTTTGAAAATTTCTTTTTCATAGAAAAATGTACACAAACTGTAAATGAAATAAGTGAATGCTGAGAAGAAAGATTCCAGTTAGAGGCCCATGGCATAGAGGTACAATGCCCTAACTGGTTCTTAGACAACTCAGGTTTGACTAACCACACAGGGAGGTAGTGGATGGGGAGAAGATGTGAGTGAGTGGCTGAAACCAGGGAGGGAGACTGCCTAGTGTGTCTCTAATTGCAGCATTAAGAACAAGACAAGCTCCATACATATGTCGCACATATGTGGAACACAAATCCACCCCTTGTAGGCAGCAAATGCGGAGCTCAAAAATTGCTGTGGGATGGGAGAGGGTTAGGGAACACTCACTGGCAATGGTATAATGATGCAATCTCCTCAAAGTCCTCAGACATGGGACAGAGTGAGCCTGAGAGAGGCTAAGGTGGGCCCAGTAGACCAGGTTAACAAGGAGAGGAGCTGGTGGCAGCTGATGGTTAGCTGTTGGGAGGGAGAGCAAAAACAAAAAGATTCCACACAGAGAAAAGGAACCTAAAATAAGTCAGGTCCATTTTCTTCAAAACTAATAGATAAACCTAAGGAAATAAAGTGGAAGCCTGAAAATGTGTAGAAAAGAAAAACAAAGTAAAAATGTTTCTTTTGTACCTGTTTTTAGTAGTGAAACACCACTGAAACCAAACCAAGGAGAAAATGTAACTGGTCAGAAAATGTGAAAAGGAATCATCATCTACATTGGTGAGAAAGGAGAAAAATACTAAAGTTCTTTTCACACAGAAAGTTCAGAGAAGTGATTGCTTCCAGAGTAGCTACTGCATCACAGGCAACTAAAATTTTGTTAGACAGAAAGGCATCATGATGTTTTATTTTTTCATAAAATATCTAAAGGGAATAAAAATGTTAGAGATAATTCCTAGTTATCATCCTCATGTAGTTCTTTAGCAGTGCACAAGCTAGTGGGGATACAGAGTGAGGCCCAGGTCTAGGATCCGTTCTTGAATTACTACTACTTTACAGAGGAGGTGTGCAAGGCAAGGATCATGCCAAGGAGCTGGCACCTGCTAAAGTCCGTTACATGTTGAACATTGAAACCATCTGACAGAGGTTCATGGCAGCACATTAGCTGATCCACTCTACAACTGCAACTGCTAAGAGAAGGAAACACATCTGCTTCTTCCTCACCTGAAGATGAATTTTGCATGAAACAGAGGGAGTCATTTAAGGTTCAGATACTGACATCAAGAGGTTAGGTACAAACCTGTATGTCACCCAGTGGATAGCGAACTGGCTCACAGATGGGACACGGGAAGTTAGAATTGGGGAGTCCACCTCTATAAAGAGGCCAGTCACAAGTGGAGTCCCTCAGGGATCAGTCCTTGGACCGCTCATTTATGGCATTTACTTCTCAGAAGTCAAGGCCAATGTCAGTGGTCTCTGGCTAACTAAATGTGCAGATGATTGCAAATTAGGAGCTGTCATTAAATCTCACACTGACACAAATGTTCTCCAGGAGGGGCTGACATAGACAAATAACTGGTGTCGGAGTCATGGACTAAAACTAAATGCCAAGAAATGCATAATATTATCCTTTGGGAAGTCATCCATCCCTGGTAACTATCATATTGACAACACACCCCTTAGAGCTAACCCAGTAGTCAGGGACTTAGGGACACACATAGATAGTAATCATTCTATGTTGCGCAAATTGTAAACAAAGGTATGACATCTAAGTCCAAGGAAGTCATTGTTCCACTATATTCAGTAGTCATCAGACCTATAATTGAGTACAATGCCCCCTTTGTTATGTACCTAACCAGGCATATCCAACAACTGGAATGTCCACAGAGGTTCCTCACTAAAAGAATATAGGGCATAAGTAATATATCCTATGCAGACTGCCTCAAGGCCCTATCTCTGTATTCTGTCTCCTACAGGCTTTTGAGGGGAGATCTACATCTGGCATACAGGGTATTGTCAGACCCCACTCTGATGGACCTCCTGCATATCCACAAAACAAACAGTACCAGAATTACCCATTCTAAAGACTTAAACCTTGACTGTGATATAAATAGGACCTGCTGGAGAGGTAGGTATGTATCCCAGAGACTACCTGTCTATGGAACAGGCTCCCCATCCATGTGAAGTGGAGTTCCTCCTAACCCAATTCAAGAGCAACTTGGACAACTGGATGGGAAACAGGAAATTCATCCTTGGTTTTTCTCCTATGTCTCTAATGCAAACGGGTAGCCTGTAAATGGTTCATCTCCCAGGCCCATGCTTACACCTATCAAGGGTATCAGCACTCATCAGAGATTTGGGATGCATAGCTAGGCTTAAAAAGGCCCTTGTGGTCATTAGCCTTGTAAACACCTATGAACCTATGAACATGCTGCAGTACGAGGCATCTGTTTGTAAATAGGTACATAGACATTTGCACTCTGCCTTAGGACTGACCAGAAAGTATTAAGCTGCTCTCTATTACAGATAAATGAAACTTGTGTACACACCATAATGATTCAACCTGTGGATTATTGGATCTGACTTGGATTCAACGTCAGACAATTTCAGAGACTTCAGCTCAGCAAGTCCTGCCTCCAATACCCATACCCCACCCAACATCACTAGAACTGTCTCAGATCTAGCTTGCTCCATCTTCACCTACCACACATTCAGATCTAGACCTGATGGGAGAAAGGCCAAGATAAAAAGACAGACTTCACAATCGATCATCCCTGTGATAACAGAATACACAATAGGAAGGGACTGGTAAGGGGAAGGTTGAACCAGATGGAAACAGACAACACAGATCTATTGTTATGGTGGTACATAATTTTCAAATCTAATGTTGTCATTTCTGTCTGGTTCAACGGAACAGAGTCCCCAGGGAGGACTCATGGAAGAATATTGTGCTATATGGTGGAGCTAAATGAATCCCTAGACTTAGATTGGATATTCTGTTTGTAGGGTGACACAAAGGTGTAAAAGGCCACCCAAGTTGCAGCTGTACAAATGTCATCCAAAGCATCTCTGGAGAAAAAGACTGTAGAGGTAGCTATAGCTCTGGAAGAACAACCTTTGGATTTGGAATACAATGACTTTCCCCTCAAAACATACCCAAAGGAAATACAATCAGAAAGCCACTTGGACAAAGTAACTTTGGACAAAGAAGCACCCAAATGAGACCTAGAGAATGAGGCAAACAGTTGTTTAGATTTTCTAAAGGACTTGTTCTGTCCAAATAGAACGTCAACTGCCCATGAACAACAGGGAAATGTAGGAGATATTCACCCGTTAGAAAATTCTGGGAACAAAATGGCAAATGAAATGGACTGATTCAGATTAATTTCAGATCAAATCTTGGGCAAAAAGGAAGGGTCCAGTCTGAGGGACATACTATTTTGATGAAAAACAGATAAGGTAGAGCAGCAGAGAGGGCCTGTAACTCTGACACATGCTTGGCAGAAGTAATGGCCACCAAAAACAAAGTGTTCCATGACAACAACGTCAGATCAACAGTAGTAGAAGGCTCAAAAGGAGGCATAGCCAGCACCTGAAGCATAAAAGGCAAGTCCCAAGGTGGAACAGAGTCTCACACAGGAGGACTAGTACAGTCCCTTTAAGAAAAGCCTTAGTGATCTTAAGGGCAGCCAATCTCACATTATCTTTACCAATGTGAAAAGTAGAAATAGTTGCCAACTTCATTTGAATCATGGAGTAGCTAGACACAGAGTTAAATGAGCCTGCAAGAAAATCCAGGATAGCCACCAGGGGTGCAGAAAAGGAATCCAAACACAGAGAGATAGCCCATAAGGCAAAGCCGCTTCCACTTACTTGCATGCACCTTATGACTAAATGACTTTTGAAAGATATTAGGATGTGGACAACATGGTCTGAAGGCTTGAGATTCCTGGCCTTCAAAAGAACTGGAGAAACCAAGTGGTTAACTTGAAGGTCCAACGGTTGGACTGATCCAAGCCTGCCGGGTGAGTAATGATATCTAGAATGAGATCCAGGACCCAAGGGACCAAAGGAAGGTAAACCATGCCTGGCGAGGAAAAAAGGGAGCAAAGAGGAGCAAAGACAATTACAGACACTCTGCAACAGGCTACTTTCTGAAGAAATATGATTATCAACAGGGTCAGAGGGTAAGCATACAGAAGATCTTGGGGGCCAAGCATGAAGGAGATTGTCCCTGGCTGACTGCCCCTGAAGAGGAATTAAGGCATAACAGCTGCTGGTGCTGGATGGGGTTGAAACACAGAGTGCCCCAGCACCAAAAAAATCCAAGTAGCAACCCTCAGATGCAGAGACCACTCGTGAGGAAGGAAAATGCTCCTACCCAAAGTGTGTGCTAAGATGTTGGATTTCCCTGGGATGTGCATTGCAATGATAAACAGCTGAGCTGAGATCAGCCACTGCCAGACCCTCATGGCCTCCTGACAAAGATGGAAAGACTGGGTCCCCCCATTTGTCCAGATACCAGACTACAGACATATTGTTCATGTGGATGGACATCACCCCCTTGGGCAGAAAACTTGAGGTGAACCACCCTCATCTCCAAGACACTGATATGAAGATTGGCCTTGGCCACAGACCAGGTCCCTCCAGTTCTCTCTCTGAAATGTCCCCCTCACACCAGCAGAATGACCACAGCCTGGAAATGGTCTCCAGGTGAACACCAAGGAAGACTCCAACCATCTACTTATTTGATCCTGAAATTTAAGTTAGGAAACCTGGAAAACCCATTGGATGTGTTAAATACAACCACTGGGCCACCAGAATCCACTGTAGTGCCCTCATGTGATACCCTAAACAAATGATAGCTGCCATGTGGCCCAAAGTCTGAGGATAAGATATACTAGAGCTTTCTGCACATGATCAGAGATCTTGTCAGATCCTGAAGGTTCAATTTTCTGGACTGTGGAAGCTTGGTTGTCTAGAAGACTATGTCCAAATGGTACCCTATAAATTACAAGGCCTAAAATGGATGGAAACTGGACTCTGGTAATTGACCATGATCCTTAAGGAACTTTAAAGCTGGAATACTCTCTCATGGGGTGGTTAGGAACCAATCATCCAGGTAAGGAAAGACCTGGATGCCCTGCAACCTGAGCCAGACTGCTACCATTGCCATACACTTGGTGAACACACAGGTGGTGGTGGTAAGACTGAATGGCAGCACTATGAATTGGTAATAATTGGCTCCCAGCAGAAAGAGCAGGAATCTCCTGGACTGCCTCACAATCTTTATATGATGGCAGGTGTCCTTGAGATCTATAGCACATCATTGTCCTTCTTCATCAGAGAGGTAAGATGGACTGTATGGTGACCATCCAGAACTTGGTCTGCTTTACAAACTGATTCAACTTGCTGAAATTCAAACTCTGCCTGAGGTCCTTGTTGTATTTTGGAACCAAAAAAACCTTGATTTTACCCAGGATCCTCATTGGACTGGTGGGACCTCTTGGATGACTTGACTTGCTAGGAGCTTCTGAATTTTGATGGTTACTGCTGTTCTCTATTGGGGATGAATGTCTGGAAGTCATCTGGGAGTAGCCTCTGGATACAACTCTTAACATCCATGTGTCTGAGGTACAGCTGGGCAACAGTCATCTGGCTCACAGATGGGACACGGGAAGTTAGAATTGGGGAGTCCACCTCTATAAAGAGGCCAGTCACAAGTGGAGTCCCTCAGGGATCAATCCTTGGACCGCTCATTTATGGCATTTACTTCTCAGAAGTCAAGGCCAATGTCAGTGGTCTCTGGCTAACTAAATGTGCAGATGATTGCAAATTAGGAGCTGTCATTAAATCTCACACTGACACAAATGTTCTCCAGGAGGGGCTGACATAGACAAATAACTGGTGTCGGAGTCATGGACTAAAACTAAATGCCAAGAAATGCATAATATTATCCTTTGGGAAGTCATCCATCCCTGGTAACTATCATATTGACAACACACCCCTTAGAGCTAACCCAGTAGTCAGGGACTTAGGGACACACATAGATAGTAATCATTCTATGTTGCGCAAATTGTTAACAAAGGTATGACATCTAAGTCCAAGGAAGTCATTGTTCCACTATATTCAGTAGTCATCAGACCTATAATTGAGTACAATGCCCCCTTTGTTATGTACCTAACCAGGCATATCCAACAACTGGAATGTCCACAGAGGTTCCTCACTAAAAGAATATAGGGCATAAGTAATATATCCTATGCAGACTGCCTCAAGGCCCTATCTCTGTATTCTGTCTCCTACAGGCTTTTGAGGGGAGATCTACATCTGGCATACAGGGTATTGTCAGACCCCACTCTGATGGACCTCCTGCATATCCACAAAACAAACAGTACCAGAATTACCCATTCTAAAGACTTAAACCTTGCCTGTGATATAAATAGGACCCGCTGGAGAGATAGGTATGTATCCCAGAGACTACCCCGTCTATGGAACAGGCTCCCCATCCATGTGAAGTAGAGTTCCTCCCTAACCCAATTCAAGTGCAACTTGGACAATTGGATGGGAAACTGGAAATTCATCCCTGGTTTAGCACCTATGTCTCTGATGCAAACGGGTAGCCTGTAAATGGTTCATCTCCCAGGCCCATGCTTACACCTATCAAGGGTATCAGCACTCATCAGAGATTTGGGATGCATAGCTAGGCTTAAAAAGGCCCTTGTGGTCATTAGCCTTGCAAACACCTATGAACCTATGAACATGCTGCAGTACGAGGCATCTGTTTGTAAATAGGTACATAGACATTTGCACTCTGCCTTAGGACTGACCAGAAAGTATTAAGCTGCTCTCTATTACAGATAAATGAAACTTGTGTACACACCATAATGATTCAACCTGTGGATTATTGGATCTGACTTGGATTCAACGTCAGACAATTTCAGAGACTTCAGCTCAGCAAGTCCTGCCTCCAATACCCATACCCCACCCAACATCACTAGAACTGTCTCAGATCTAGCTTGCTCCATCTTCACCTACCACACATTCAGATCTAGACCCGATGGGAGAAAGGCCAAGATAAAAAGACAGACTTCACAATCGATCATCCCTGTGATAACAGAATACACAATAGGAAGGGACTGGTAAGGGGAAGGTTGAACCAGATGGAAACAGACAACACAGATCTATTGTTATGGTGGTACATCATTTTCAAATCTAATGTTGTCATTTCTGTCTGGTTCAACCTGTGGAACAGAGTCCCCAGGGAGGACTCATGGAAGAATATTGTGCTATATGGTGGAGCTAAATGAATCCCTAGACTTAGATTGGATATTCTGTTTGTAGGGTGACACAAAGGTGTAAAAGGCCACCCAAGTTGCAGCTGCACAAATGTCATCCAAAGCATCTCTGGAGAAAAAGACTGTAGAGGTAGCTATAGCTCTGGAAGAACAACCTTTGGATTTGGAATACAGTGACTTTCCCCTCAAAACATACCCAAAGGAAATACAATCAGAAAGCCACTTGGACAAAGTAACTTTGGACAAAGAAGCACCCAAATGAGACCTAGAGAATGAGGCAAACAGTTGTTTAGATTTTCTAAAGGACTTGTTCTGTCCAAATAGAACGTCAACTGCCCATGAACAACAGGGAAATGTAGGAGATATTCACCCGTTAGAAAATTCTGGGAACAAAATGGCAAATGAAATGGACTGATTCAGATTAATTTCAGATCAAATCTTGGGCAAAAAGGAAGGGTCCAGTCTGAGGGACATACTATTTTGATGAAAAAACAGATAAGGTAGAGCAGCAGAGAGGGCCTGTAACTCTGACACATGCTTGGCAGAAGTAATGGCCACCAAAAACAAAGTGTTCCATGACAACAACTTCAGATCAACAGTAGTAGAAGGCTCAAAAGGAGGCATAGCCAGCACCTGAAGCATAAAAGGCAAGTCCCAAGGTGGAACAGAGTCTCACACAGGAGGACGCACTAGTACAGTCCCTTTAAGAAAAGCCTTAGTGATCTTAAGGGCAGCCAATCTCACATTATCTTTACCAATGTGAAAAGTAGAAATAGTTGCCAACTTCATTTGAATCATGGAGTAGCTAGACGCAGAGTTAAATGAGCCTGCAAGAAAATCCAGGATAGCCTCCAGGGGTGCAGAAAAGGAATCCAAACACAGAGAGATAGCCCATAAGGCAAAGCGTTTCCACTTACTTGCATGCACCTTATGACTAAATGACTTTTTGAAAGATATTAGGATGTGGACAACATGGTCTGAAGGCTTGAGATTCCTGGCCTTCAAAAGAACTGGAGAAACCAAGTGGTTAACTTGAAGGTCCAACGGTTGGACTGATCCAAGCCTGCCGGGTGAGTAATGATATCTAGAATGAGATCCAGGACCCAAGGGACCAAAGGAAGGTAAACCATGCCTGGCGAGGAAAAAAGGGAGCAAAGACAATTACAGACACTCTGCAACAGGCTACTTTCTGAAGAAATATGATTATCAACAGGGTCAGAGGGTAAGCATACAGAAGATCTTGGGGGCCAAGCATGAAGGAGATTGTCCCTGGCTGACTGCCCCTGAAGAGGAATTAAGGCATAACAGCTGCTGTACGTGGTGCTGGATGGGGTTGAAACACAGAGTGCCCCAGCACCAAAAAAATCCAAGTAGCAACCCTCAGATGCAGAGACCACTCATGAGGAAGGAAAATGCTCCTACCCAAAGTGTGTGCTAAGATGTTGGATTTCCCTGGGATGTGCATTGCAATGATAAACAGCTGAGCTGAGATCAGCCACTGCCAGACCCTCATGGCCTCCTGACAAAGATGGAAAGACTGGGTCCCCCCATTTGTCCAGATACCAGACTACAGACATATTGTTCATGTGGATGGACATCACCCCCTTGGGCAGAAAACTTGAGGTGGACCACCCTCATCTCCAAGACACTGATATGAAGATTGGCCTTGGCCACAGAGCAGGTCCCTCCAGTTCTCTCTCTGAAATGTCCCCCTCACACCAGCAGAAAGGCATGCACAGTGACCACAGCCTGGGGGGGGGGTAGAAAAATGGTCTCCAGGTGAACACCAAGGAAGACTCCAACCATCAACTTATTTGATCCTGAAATTTAAGTTAGGAAACCTGGAAAACCCATTGGATGCGTTAAATACAACCACTGGGCCACCAGAATCCACTGTAGTGCCCTCATGTGATACCTGCCCAAGGAAACTAAACAAATGATAGCTGCCATGTGGCCCAAAAGTCTGAGGATAAGATATACTGGAAGCTTTCTGCACATGATCAGAGATCTTGTCAGATCCTGAAGGTTCAATTTTCTGGACTGTGGAAGCTTGGTTGTCTAGAAGACTATGTCCAAATGGTACCCTATAAATTACAAGGCCTAAAATGGATGGAAACTGGACTTCTGGTAATTGACCATGATCCTTAAGGAACTTTAAAGCTGGAATAAGGTTTCCCTGGCCCTAATCAGGGACTCTCTCATGGGGTGGTTAGGAACCAATCATCCAGGTAAGGAAAGACCTGGATGCCCTGCAACCTGAGCCAGACTGCTACCATTGCCATACACTTGGTGAACACACAGGTGGTGGTGGTAAGACTGAATGGCAGCACTATGAATTGGTAATAATTGGCTCCCAGCAGAAAGAGCAGGAATCTCCTGGACTGCCTCACAATCTTTATATGATGGCAGGTGTCCTTGAGATCTATAGAGCACATCCAGTTGTCCTTCTTCATCAGAGGTAAGATGGACTGTATGGTGACCATCCAGAACTTGGTCTGCTTTACAAACTGATTCAACTTGCTGAAATTCAAACTCTGCCTGAGGTCCTTGTTGTATTTTGGAACCAAAAATAACCTTGATTAGACCCAGGATCCTCATTGGACTGGTGGGACCTCTTGGATGACTTGACTTGCTAGGAGCTTCTGAATTTTGATGGTTACTGCTGTTCTCTATTGGGGATGAATGTCTGGAAGTCATCTGGGAGATGGACTTGAAACATCTAAAAATAGAATTGAGTAGCCTCTGGATACAACTCTTAACATCCATGTGTCTGAGGTAATGGCCCCCCAAGCTTTTGGGTGTAGACCCAACTAACTCCCAGCTGCCTCCAGAGCGGGACAGCTGGGCAACCTTTCAGGGTAGATGAGAGGGCCTCTCAACCTCCATGGAAGCCCTTGTTCTGCAGACCACCCCTACAATGAAGGCTGCATCCATTGTGGTTACTCCCCCTACCACTGGGAGAACCTTCAGAATGAGCCTCTTGAAAGAACTGCTGTGATTTCCTGAAGAAGGGACAATTTCCCCCATCTAGTTCCAAGAAAAGGACTGTTGAGGGATATGAAAATGAACTCCAACAGCAGACAGCGTCTTTCCGTCTTGCTCACTCCCAGTCAAATTGTCTAACTTTTGGCCCAAAAAGAGACAAGCCATCAAACGGAGTATTAATAAAGAACACCTTAAAGCAGTCCACAGAGTCACACAACCTCATCCAAGCATGGCATTGCATAGCAATGCCGGTGCCAGCTGCTTTGGAAATACCATCAGCTGCACTAGAAAGCAGATGCATGGACACATTTGGAAATTGATTAAAGTGTGCACAGCTGAGTTTCTAAAATTTTCTGAACTTTTGGGGACTGCTATGTCTTCACTGCTCTTGACACTTCTGGCATAATGTCTTGCTGAAGCCTAGTCAAGTGAGCCAAATAATTTAACATCCTTACTGCAAAAGTGGCTGAGGCATAAGTGAGCTTTCCTAGGCAGTGCATGGGACAGCCTATTCAGGGGATGGACTGAAGAGCTCTCCTCTGAAATGTCTTTTTTGGTGGCAGCTGCCAACACAGTATTATCCACAGCGGGACACTTACTCCAACAAGGCTGACATTTAGTGGGCAAGAATCCTGTTAGAATTTTTGGTGATCATTTCCACAGTATCTGGCTCCTTCCTCCCCCTTCGGGACAGCAAATCAATAACTGTGTCTGGAAAGGTGACCACCCAGGACTTGGAAGGGCCCACAAAGAAGACCTCCAAAAACTCCTCCAGAGAAGGGGTTTAAGCAGTCCAGCCACCATGATGGCAAAGTAGCACCAAAAGATTGCCAGTGGAGGCATCTTCACAGGTGGATTTGGGGGGCCCTTCTTACTTAAGGTCAGTGTCCTCAGTGAGCGACTCCTCAAGTGAGTCCAGGTGTTTCCTCTTACACCACCTCTTCCCAGATACTTCCCAACCTGAAGAACCAGGAGGGGAAACAAGAGGCTGGGGGCCCCACTGAGAAACTAACAGTCCCAGCTGAAGAATGGTCACAGGCACATATGATGAAGATGAGGGACACTGGGCACCCTAGACCATTCCCTCTTCTGAGAGGAGAACATACTTTCTATGACATTGAAAGCAGAGGCAGGCCACCGTGACACTGGAAGACCTATGGTCCAAAGACCCTAAGGACACACCAGAATCTGGAGTAGTCCTGCTGCCCCATCCCAACACTGACAGCAGGGCCAAACTATCAAAGGCAGAAGCCCTGAGTGGGAAGGATAACCCTGATTTGGTTATCACTGACCCAGAGTCACAGACCCCTGCCTCGACCTGTCAACCCTGGGGCCAAAGAAACCAAGGCTGAAATTGGAGTCACGACTGGCCACACCATCAGCTCTGGTCCTAAAAGAAGAGAAAACAACCAGGTCCACTGACCTTGGATTTGAAGGGCCCTGGGGAGGAAACCAAGGGATGGAGCCAAGGCACCAGGGCGAGGGCCTGAAGCCGAAGGGACAAGGCCTAACTCCAGAGTATGCAAGAATGACTGCATCCACTGTTACAAATCTGAGTTTTTAAGACTTTCAGTGGACCAGGATGAATGAAATGAAGAGGTTACTGATGGGGCCTATGAGGGTAGCTGATAGGCAATGGAAATGGCCCACTCGTCTGAGTCAGGGAAGTTCTTATCTGAGAATAAGAAGGGGAAGATTTGGGAGAATCCTCTTGTAATATTAAGGGAGAAAAGGGGAAAAAACACCTATCCTGAAGGAACCCCCACCCCCCCGCCAAGAAAGGGCTTGGAACACTAATGGTCATAGAAGATGCTTTACTTGAGACCAAAGCCAAAGGGGAATGGCTCCAAGGCAGCAGAGTCAAGGAGAATCAGCTCTGAGACACCAGCAACAAAGGTGATTAGCTCCAAGTTGTCAGTGCCAATGATGGAGCCAAGGCCACTGGGGACTCTGAAGGTCTTGGGAATTTCGGATCCAGCTGGTCTGAAACAGGAGCAGCAGACAAAGGTGAGCACTTATGGTCTCCCTTAGATGATTCAGGGTCCTTTACTGGAGGAGGCTGAGGAAGAATACCCCAAGGGATGAAGATCCTTATGGGTGAGCTTGGCTCACTACCACTGACTGCATGAGAGCCAAAGCCCTCACAATAGCGCAAAGGGATTCAAAGTGAGCGTCCCCAAGGCAGCACACACAGCAGTCATGAGCATCCTGGGAGGGAAGCTTATGACCACAAGATACAAATGTTTAAAACCTTTCTCCATCCTAGCAATTTTACACACAACAAATTACACTGAACAGGTTCTGAAAGGTGGTAAAACACAATCTACACCAACCAGCTAATAACTCTACAATACCAAAATACAATCCTATCACCAAGACTAAACACACAAACACACACACACACACACACACACACACACACACACACACACACACACACACTTTGTTAACAAGGACTAGTAAACAGGTAGAACAGCAAAAAATCCTTCCAGAAAAGGATAAAGGAAGGAGCAAATGACCAAGCTGCTGTTCAGAACAGCAGCAGACTACATCTGCAGCAATTCTAATGATGTGGGGGTTTATGGGTAACGGAGGCAGAGCTTGCTGAGCTGAAATCTTGAAAATTGTCTGACATTGAATCCGATTTGGATCAGATAATCCACAGGTTGAAAGCAGGTGAAAAAAAAAGACATCAAATCATAGGTTCATAGATTAGTACTAGGCTAGCTACCCTTTTTAGGGGAATTTTTAAGCCTAGTTAATTACCTTATGTGAGAATCAAACATTGCACTGTGTCCATAAGGTAAACACCTTAACCATTATGCCAATCTCCCACCCCCTCATGTGTTCCCATGTTACTAAACATTCATCTGATGCTCTGGATTGTCCCATGAAGTTAATAGTTGTCATAGTAACCATAAGTTATCATGTACTGGGTACATTACATTTGCTTGATGGCAGAAGTAACTAATCAGCTTGTCTGGTCTGCCCTTTAGACCATTATACCTTTATGTTATACGTGTCAATATTATCTTAACATTGTTATGTAATTCGCCATTTTACTATTATATCCTGAATGGATTAGTTGTTTCCACAACACTTTCTTCTCTCTCATCTCTTGTTCACCTACTCCATACCCTCTTCACAGTTTCCATGAATAATGTCTTCAGCTCCATTTCCAGTAATTAGTTCAATATTGTAAAGGAGAGAGAAGAACGGGAGATGAGACCTTTTAGAAAAAGGAAAGTGCAAACTACAGAGAAATAAATGGAATTTATGGGAGCTGTACAGGCAGAATAATATTCAGAGGAGGTGAGGTTTAAAGGCAGGCAAGATTTGAGAAATTTATGTAATGCTGGAGTGAATGATAATTGTTGAAAAAAAATACATTTATAATGCATGGAAAAAATGTTTGCTTAGGTTTGCTTTCTTTTCCATTATTGTATGTGTATCTATGTCATGGTGTAAAATGTAAGAAATTAACAAACGTGTTTAAAAAAATCCATGGTTTTAAAACCCTCTCTTTGAAGAAGTACTTACTCACATCTCCTGCCTCATCTGCTACTCTTCTTCAGGTTAATTTATTCAGACCACCCTGATATGATCTTGTACAACCATATTAAGTCCATGCTATCTCTTATGTTTTATAAAGATAATACCAAGCTCCTCTAACTTCTCTGTTCACCCTTTTCTATTTATACCACTCACTCTTTTGGTGACTTTTCTCTGGCTTTCTTCCAGCAAACTCAAGCCCATTTCCTTGTTTCCCCGCATAGTATTCATGATGTGAACCTGACCAGAGCTTGGTAGGGCAGCAATATTACTACTTTGCTTCTGGAGTCTATTACCTGAGGATATATGCCAGAATCCTGTCTGCTACTGCTTTTGCCCTCTCGGTCTGCTCATGAAAGCCCAAATCAAGTGCGATGTGTATCGCTTTCTTCCTCTGTTGTCATCAGTTTTACTCTCTCAACTGATGCTTCACACCATGGTCACTGTGGCCCAGCTACAGCCCTTAGCATCTGTCTGTACTGAACCTCAGTTGCCAGTGTTCTACCAGCCTGGTCAGCCTCTCCTAACCTTCATTAAACTCCTTCTCCCAGCCTTAATTTCTGCACTGAACTTTGTGTCATCATCAATGAAAGGGATCTTGTTTTCTGTTCTCAGATATGGAATAGAATACTGACCCGAGGAACATCCTGTGTGATACTTTTTACCTTTTTATACTGTTTCATTTATTTTCATTTGTTAACTAGGATAGTATGATTTTATCTAGAAAAGACCCTTTTTGGAGGATGCTTAAAGAGGAAAGCAACATAAGAAAAACAATTATTCCATTCAGTTTATAGTAGCAAAATATTATATGATTACATATTGATTACATTTGTATTAATATAAATACTATATTATATCTGACAATGTTAAGATAATAATACTGACATATATAACAAAAATAGCACATACTTATTTACAAATTGGATTCATACTAGACGACATTAAGGTTGTATATATTATGACAGAAAGCAGAGCATTGGTATTGAATCAGAAGATATAAGAAGCTTTAGTTAAAGTGGATATGGAAAAACAAAAATAAAACAGAGCCAGGAACCAGGTAACACCACAGAACATTAATAAAGATAAAATAAAATATGATACACAGTACGATAAAGCGCTTTTCGTCTAGTCTATGACTAGACTTCTTCAGATGAAGTGTCTAAAACAAATTTTACTTAAATACCCATTCCTCACACTGTTTACTAATTGATTAATTAGTTTCAACAACTTAATAAATCAGCAGCCTATTGGCAGATAAGCACATAAATGCAAAATAATCCAGTGCAATAAATACCATACATCAATGCCTAAACATATAAACGTGTAAACACAATCACTACAGTATTGTCCTCCTTGACAACTTCCCTCATGCATCCTAATTTTATAAAATATGTTTAGATAAACAATCCAGATCTTCGGTTCGAGTCCTACCAGCAGCACACACAAACATTTTCCCCATCGTTGCCTGTGTGGAACTAAGTTAATGTTTTTTTGTGAAGTGAAGGTAGAGCCCATCTACTCACACCCTGTAATTCGGTAACTGAAGTTGAGGGGATCTGTAAAGATAATGGCTAGATTCTGAGGACCCTGGGAGGCAAGCAATTTGGTCCCTGTGCTTAATCCTCCCTTAGTGCAGTCTTAACGTCCTATTCTTCTCCCTCTGTCCTGATGTTTGTTCATAGTTCACCACATTGTTCCTCAAGTCATGTCCAGCATGGAACCCTACCCTTCATTTCCTTTGTAAAAACTGAAACAAAATATTAATTCAGTGTCTGTATTTTTTCTCTAGACTCTTGTGATCTTCTCCATATGTTTGGTTACTCTGGGCAGATATGTTTTTCACTTCCTTCTCCCTAAACACACACACACACACACACACACACACACACACACACACACACACGCACGCACACACACGCACACATACACGCTCACGCACACGTGCACACTCACACACGTGCACACACACACACACACGCACACACATGCACACACACACACACACACACATATATATATATATATATATATATATATATATATATATACATATACACACACACACACACACACATACACTATATGATATTAGCTTTTGTGGACAATACATTTCATCAGGCCACCACACATTGACTAGAAAAATTATTCATCATAAAAATCCAGAACCAAAACAAAGTATGAAAAAGACTATCCCCTGCACCCCCCTCATGTGAGGACCATGTTCCCAACATCCCTGCTATATTAAAAATACCAGCTGCAAGATCATACAACAATGGAGAAACCTGAGATGTTCTCCAACTACATTAAACTCAGTGATCAATGTAATGGAAAATAGATCAGCAAAACCTAGTTCAATGATACAACCACAGCCATACTATATATATATATATATATATATATATATATATATATATATGTATATATATATATATATATATATATATATATGGGTCTACTACCGGAGATCAAAATTACACTATTTCGAAATCCGGTAGTAGATGCCCACTAACGGGAAAGTGCACTTCACCGAAAGTGCACTTTTGCGAACGCCACTAGAATGAATGGGCAATATCCTCCACTGTGGTGCGGTATTCATGGAACTTAGGGTTAGGGCTTGGATTAAGGATAGTAGATAGCCCTACTAGGTATCCACTATCCTTAACCCAAGCCCTAACCCTAAGGTCCGTAACCATTCGCTCAAGTGGTGTTCGTGAAAGTGCACTTTCGGTGAAGTGCACTTTCGCGTAACTGTGGTCTACTGTTTATTTTAGAAAAAGTGAGTTTTCAATTATATACAGTAGACCCATATATATATATATATATATATATATATATATATATATATATATATATATATGGGTCCCCTTCAAAACATCTAAAACCCATAACATCGAATTTCATAACATCTAACACTACAGATCACATGAAAATAAAATCCCCTCCACATATAACAACACCAAACTACCAAACACACTTTTTACTACATTTCTGCATGGGGGCTTGATACAATGGGGTTAGGAAATTAACTTTTTCCCACTGTAGTGCGATCTTGGAATTGGTATATTTAATTTACGGGGAATGTGGGAGGCTTGCCCCCCTGCAGAAATGTAGTAAAACGTGTGTTTGGTAGTTTGGTGTCGTTATATGTTGAGGGGATGTTATTTTATTGTGATTTGTAGTGTTAGATGTTATATATATGTATATTTATGGGTTTTAGATGTTCTGGTCTCAATGTTATGAAATTAGATGTTATGGGTTTTAGATGTTTTGAAGTAGACCCATATATATATATATATATATATATATATATATATATATATATATAAATATATATAGATATATATATATATATATATATATATATATATATATATACATACACACACATACACACACACACACACACACACACAGATACACGCACACACACACACACACATACAGATTATATATTAAACACACACACAGGAACATCACACTCACACACAAATCTAAAGAAGTTGTTTCTTCTCTTAACCCCTTCTGCCAGCTATTCTTCCTTTACTTCCAGATGACACTTCGACCTCAGGCATGTCTTGTCTGTTGTCCTAATCCATAACCTCACATTCATAGGTAACTGCAATGGCCTTCTCCTCTTTTTGCCTTCCTGCCTCTTCCTCAAGCCCTTTCACGCCTAATCTAGTCCTATAGCATGTTTACTCCCCAAGTCTGCATCCAGTCCTTTATACTGCAGTGGTAAAGATTATATGCTTCTCATTATTATGACACCTAAAAAAACAGTGTTGGTTATGCCATTTTTTAGGGATGTAAACAAGTTATATTGATTATTTATTATATGTATCCAGCTTTTTATAATGAGGATAAAACCCCAAATTATTATTTTTTTATGTAAAGAAGGTGCTAGCCAAAAGAAGCATATATAACCTTGTTTTATGTTTAGGCTATGAGCCCTATGCTAAGCTTATCAATGAAATAATGAGGTGTTTGTGAAGAGGTCCTAAACTATAAAGGAAATTTCAAAAACATGAGTTTGAGTCTTAAACCTTTAGAATGGCAAATGAAAAAGCATCACCATGTGTAGTTAGTGTGAGATCAAACTCTCCTTTGTATACTAAGATGGGTGTCTCTGTGTGTCTGGGAATGCATAAAAAGTAGTCCGTGATATTTAGTAGTCAAGGGTAAGCCGACTCTTGTACTCAGTTAAAGATGCACCACAAGATCTGAATAAAGCATTTCTCAGGAATGCAAAGTACTGACTGTATTTGCTGTAATTATTTTAGAATTTGGGAAGACATTTTCTCTTATTGTCAATGCTTAAATAAATGCATTACTTGTTCTTACTAAGCAACTCATGGACACATTGTTAAGCTGTTCGCAACACATCCTACCCATTTCCCTGTAACAAGAAAAGAAGTACAAGTCTCATTTCAAACTACATTAGCAGCTAGCAGTTATATAGAAACTCATTGAGTTATTGGGGAGGGGCATCTGTAAGTTATTATACACTGGACCACTGACAAGGTACTAGGAGGTTATTAACAAACAATTTAAACAATAAGAAATGTGGAAAGATTATATTTCTCTGCAAAATATTTTAATTCAGCTGCAAGATATCAGTCAACTAAAACACAGCAGTTATGAGGCTGGGCATGCTAGTACTTGGTGCTCACACCACAAGTAAAACAAAACATATTAATGAAATACATGGATATGGTGATACAAATAAATGGTATACAGCCAAAGGAAAAATAGGTAACCACATATATTGTTATCCTAAAACAATGGCAAAGAAATCTAGTGAAACTTGTAATTAGAGCATAAAGGAAAAGCATATCTGAAATGCTCATTAATTTCGAAAAAATATGTTTGCAGAAGATGTCCAATGTTCTTCATAACTTATTACATTTTACACTGTTTTTGTTCAGCAGTGGTGCTGTTAACATAAACTATTCATTTCTTTACATAAATCCCTTCTGCCCTGACCAGAGAGTCAGGTTTGCCCTTCTTGACTAAGCTCATTTATGGGAAGGATCAGCAGTGGAGACTTCTCCACCAATGCTTAGCAGTACTGGAGAACTGCTAGCCCCCGGCACAATTTCATCATCAACATTTCACTTAGGTTCTTGTTTTGTGTCCCTGACTCCCTTACCTCAGTGACCTGATATGAATGCTACAGGAGTGGGGAATGTAATGACGGCTCAGTGATTTTTGGGTGCTTCCACACAAGTGCTAACCCCAGGTACAATCTAAAGTGCTGATTGGCAGAATCCAGTGCATATCTTGACTCTGTGTGGGGCTGGTGTTTCTCTCTGGCATCTGCTAGGTGTCACCAGTGCTATGGACCAGGCCACTATGCTCTCAATGGGAAGGATGAGCTGGAACTGGCTGTGCAATCCCTTCACCCCTGACTGATCCCTTGTGTCCTTGGGTCACTATTCCAGCCTGGGTCATAGTTAGGGCTTTATCCCTAAAATACCACAGAGCTGGCAGATAAATCTATTTCTGTAACTATAACAGAACATTGTCAAGGTCCATTTTATTTACATCATTGCAGAATACCACTTACATATGGTGAGTTAGACAAGACTATGGAAATTTCTTAAAGATGGCATGAATTATATAGCATGAGAATTTAATTTAGTTGCTCCAGCTAGCCTATGATAAAACCTGCAACAAAGTGGAGCTTTATTGCTGACTAAAGTAAAGCAAAACAACTTGTCTTCCAATATCTGCATGATATACTCTAGAGAGAACTGTAAATTTACGAATGCAGTTTCCTTTTTGTGGAGGGGTAGTTGTTTTCAGTGGGAATCCCAAAAGCAAATCCTTATCAGACATTTATAAGTCTTGGTTTCACTGTGAACCTCTGAGAGCCTGTCATGCAGGTGCGTCTTAAGTTCACACCAGCATATTACATAGAAATTCAGTTGCACACAAGCTGACCTTTTGTATTCCAGACTATACCTTAGATCTGTAATATAAGGTAACACTATAAACCAACCTTATGAAGGTAACATATTTAGGAAATTACAGAAGAATGTGTTATAAAACAGATGTTGCATTTAACATCAGAGGATTCTGGAGTTCTATTATCCCTCTCATGGGAGGATGTGACAGGTTGCATAGTTTCAGATATAATTAACACAGATGTCACTTACGAGCAGATGTTGTCTAGTTGCTGAGGGTCTGTAATCTCCTGCTCTGCATACTGACTGATGCTGTCACCCAGGCGGAGAAGACATTCGGAGAAACCTTTGTAAATGCTGCCACAATGCGGACTCCCACCTGCATCTACTGATCCATACTGCCGAACTGCTGAAAGGATAAAGGACAGATCAGTCAGGAGGACACTACTTATGAAAGGCTTACTGTATAAAAATATAACTACCGTATTTTTCGGACCATAAGACGCACTTTTTTCCCCCCAAAAGTGGGGGGGGGGGGAATTAGGGTGCGCCTTATGGTCCAATTGCTGTCCATCGGGCATCAACAAAGAGGTCACTTACCGATGTCTTCAGTGTGCCAGCCGAGGAACGCGCGCAGGGTTCAGTGTGTCCGCGGGAACAGGAAGAGGTGTGGGCGGTATCGCCGAAATCCCTTCTCACACAGAGCTTGGTCTCCGCCCCCCGCTATCGCGCTGATCTGAGCTGAATGCCGATCTTAGCCTGCCGGGTAAGCAGGTGCGTGTCAGCTTGCTGCAGAGAGCGAGGCAGGGGGAGTGCAGTAAAATGTGTAGCAATAAGGAAGCTCTAGCTACCATTTGTCCCTCCTTGACTCCAGTGGGGCCACATTGCTATGCAGAAATCGTTACTGGGCATATGGAAGAAGACAGATGGCAGCAGATCTCTTTATGATGTGCCACAGTATAAATACAAGGCACCCCATGAAACTGCAACAGCAGTTATATCATGATTGATTAATTTCAATAGAAGGCAGTTTTATTTGATTTTCTTTGATCCCTCTAAAGTTTAAATGCATTCCACCATGTCTAAAGTTTAGCAAGACTTATATTTCTCTCCCTTCCCCACTTTTGAAGTTGTTGCTTCCATCAGCACATGTCCCTGTCTTCTTGCCTCTCAATACAGATGTGGGAACACACAGCTAATTGGAGACCATCATAAAGGGTGCAGGAGGGGATCAAACCCAAGAACTCAACACAAGGATGGTTGGGAGACCCTCATGAAGGGCTCAGTAGGTGTTCAGACCCAGAAACTTTAGGCTGCCCCTTTAAATCAATAGGCTGACGTCAAGCCTTCATCGCGTTTATGTTGACGCAGAGCCTCACGTCGACATTTACTCGACGGAGGCTTGAAGTGACGGATCGGAGGCTATGACGGGCTGTGGAGACAGCCGTGTCATAGCCCCTTCAGGTCCGCGGGGTGCTTGTGCACTGCACTAAAATCCCTGCGTCAACACATCGATTTTAGAGCAGTGGAGCCAAGCCCTAAAACAGTGATGGCAAACCTTTCCGAGACCGAGTGCCCAAACTACCCACCTATTGATTGTAAAGTGCCAACATGGCAATTTAACCTGAATCACACACACATGAATCGTATACGCATACACACACATCATATACACACAAATCATATAGACACATGCATCATACTCATGCACACACACACACACACATATGAATCATACACATATACAGACACATGTGTATCGCCAAATGGTATAACAACTGACAGTTCTTTCATTACTGTATTTTCCTCTGAAAAACAAAGATTCTCTAATGGTACAAAATGTCAAAGACGAAAAGATTAGCCTATAAAATTCCGTTTAAATTGGAGGTAGTGCAATACGCAAAAGAACATGGAAACAGAGCAGCGGCGAGACATTTTGGGCCACCTCCAACTGAAAAAATGATAAGAGAGTGGAGGAAACAGGAGGATCAGCTGCAAAAACTTGATAAAACTAAGCACACTTTTCGTGGGCATGCTGCACAATGGCCACAGTTAGAAATGGACATGAAAGAATGGATCACATGTCACCGGAATAATGGCTTCTCAGTTTCTACAAAAATGATCATCTATGAAGCCAAACGCATTGCTGTAGAGAAAGGCCTTAAGGATTTTACTGGCTCACCAGCATGGTGCTACAGATTTATGAGAAGAAGCGGCCTTGCTATGTGCACCAAAACTAGAATTGCACAAAAAATGCCACAAGAATATGAATCAAAGATTCTGTCTTTTTATAAATTTGTAATTGATGCTAGGAAAAGAAATGATTTTCCAATGGACCAGATTGGGAATATGCATGAAGTCCCGCTAACCTTCGATGTGCCATCTAATAAGATGGTTGACCTCAAAGGTGCCAAAACAATAACCATGAAAACCACAGGACATGAGAAAACACATTACACTGCTGTGTTGTCCTGCTGTGCTGACGGCACCAAATTGCCACCGATGCTAATTTTCAAAAGGAAAACCTTTCCAAAAGATGTTATTCCACGTGGAGTTGTTGTGCATGTTCATGAAAAAGGATGGATGGACGAAAATGGAATGAAAGTATGGATTGAAAAAGTGTGGTCCAAACGTCCTGGAGGGCTTCTGAAAAAATCTGCTTTATTAGTGCTTGACCAGTTCAGAGCACATATTAGCGAAACAACAAAAAACAGATTTAAAGAGGTGAAGACTCATCTAGCTGTAATTCCTGGCAGTCTTACCAGCCAGTTGCAACCTCTCGATGTTTCAATCAACAAACCATTTAAAGTCTTTATGAGAGAAGAGTGGAACAAATGCATGGCTGCTGGGAATCATGATCTGACTCCAACAGGATGAATGAAGAGGCCCACTATCACTCAAGTTTGTGAATGGGTTAAAACATCATGGCAGTCAGTGAAGGAGGAAATCGTTGTACGATCATTCAAAGAATGTGGCATTAGCAATGCCTTAGATGGAACTGAAGATAATATCATATATGAAGATAGTGAAGAAAGTGATACAAGTGATTGTCAGCAACTGAGCTTCCTAAATTCTTACACTAGCGATGATGAGTTTTTGGGGTTTCCAGAAAACTAGAAAAGTGCTTGAGTCTCTAAGTCTTTCCTCCTGTTGAGTTAACACTGTTTAATATTACCGTATTTTGTTATATTTTAATAAATATTTTATTATACTAGTACTAATTTGGTTCAGAATATTTTTTTCTTGTTTTACTGCTCTAAAAACTGGGTGCGTCTTATGGTCCGAAAAATACGGTACATCTGTGAAACCACATGGTTGTCATATTTTTCAGCAGCACAAATCTACAGCTGATGTCATTTGTGTTGGCACTTATCTTTCAAGTGAAAGAGGAAGCATTCCACAATGTTGGGGCAAAAATATTGGCGAACTCTAAAGGAAGTATTATTAAAAGTCCTAGTGAAACAAGACATTTGCACTGCTAACACTGTTCTGTTACCCATGTGTTCAACATTTCAGATTAAACAAATCCTAAATAAAGCACATCCTAAACATTAAATTGCCACATTTTCTGTGAATACAATACTCCCTTGGTCAAGTTACTGTTCCTTCCCTCACTCTTTAAGGACATGTATTATTTTGCATGTCTCATACCATAATTACCCCTCCCTAGGGGATGATTAACATAAGAAAAATATAAACCTTTTATTGACTAATGTCATTACACTCAGATTACATGAAAATGAAGCCATCAAATTAAATTCTTCTGAAACAAAAAATCAGTTAGCATTAATACTCAAAGTATATTAAGTCAGTAGGAATTTTATGACAGGTTCTGTAGAAAAAAATATTCCCAAAAGTTTTCATAGTGTTTTAATTGCTGCTGATATTTTGGGAACAGATTTATCACTACATTTGTAACTAATCTGCATCTTTTACGTGATGATGTCCTTCAAACTGTAACCGTGTTTACCTGGATAAACCTATGCAGTGTAAACAGAACTAACTAGTCAAGGTGTCTGCCATTCTGGACAAAGGAATATATCCTGGCACACAGGTGGTATGTACTGTTTTCGTGGGAGTAATATACATGCTTTCATGTTATAAACCCTTGCTTTGGCAGAACACACTGCATTTAACTTCTCGAATGAAACAAATTTAGACAGAATAAATCATAAGAAATTATTGTCCTGGGCCCATTATCAAAACAAACTATATAGCATGCAGTAGCCACTTACATATAAAAGGATTCAATTTTACAGCTGATGTGTTAAAAATAATAAAAAAAAATGTAATCAACTATAACAAACACACTAGATACCAATATCTAATGACCAAAACAAAACAAAACTGTTTTATGCTGCACTTTCTGGCACAAGGCCAATAGTAAGATTCTTACAGCATGTAAAAAAAGAGTGAAGTTTTTATATGTGTAAGACAGAAGATACTAGAAATTATTTTCTGTAGTAAAATATGCGGTGTAGTTAAATGAATAATTGTACTTCTACCTTGAAACATATGCGCAGCATATATTTAAATCTAGGTATTCATTACAGATACTGTTTGTACATTATAAAGAAACCATTTAAGAGAGCAGCCTTCAACACAGGAGAACCTCTGGGTACTTCTTATAACATGGATGATAGCTATATCACAGATTCGTAGATATTCCAAGGCTACTAAGTCTTATGACCATTCACACATTCCCAGTACTCCAGTCAGGCTTTACCTGCTTTATCAGGAAGGTCATTCCGGTCAAACCCTGAGTAAATCAGTGAATATCAATCTGGTCATCTAGTTTAATTTAAAGGAAGGTTCATAGGTGTGTACTAGGTTAATGGCCTTGGAGCCTTTACAAGCCTAGCCCATAGGATTACCCTGGCATCGTGCCACCTGTCCTTAGTTCCCAGTGCCTCTGTCGAGTACAGCCACTGGAGTGATCCCCGGGGTAGTAGTGAGTTGCACTGCTTAGCATGCAAAGGAAGTTTATTCCAGAGTTTTGGGAGGTACCAAGTTGTAAACCTGTCCCTCCAATACGTATCTTTGGTGAAGATTTAGGTTCCTGGTTCCAGTGCTGGAAGTATTGCCGAGAAACAGGAGGTCCAAGACAATTGTGTCTCTAACGTCATGTTAAATGAGACAGCAATCTCCTCTCAAAAGTCTTTAAGACCATGAATTGAGGGATAAAGTTTCCAGCCTTCTCTTGGAAGCCTAGGGACTTTAGACCTGTGATCTTTTTAGTTAGGAACCTTTGGGGGTCTTTCTGATCATTTTATACAGTTTGTGAGCTACATCACAAAGAGGGTGCTGTATACATCAGTTGGGTGTCATAGATAACCATCCAAGCATGATAAACCAGCTGATACACATTTCTACTGAACAAGAAAATAAGCCTGGAAAGGAAGGTTGTTAAATTCCTGAAAATTTTCTGGGATATCCCCATGTGAGTCTGTCAGATAACAGAATGAATTTCATGTTGCCCTTTGCAAAAGGGCTGTAGAGTGGAATAGCTCTGTGCTTCACTCGCACCATCCTGGGACAAGTGCCTCAGTCAGACTGCTCAATGAGACAATTAAAACCATGATAAGAGCACCTTCTAAGCAAAACAAAACAAAGTCCTGGCTGGTAAAAGTTAAGGTTTACTGAACCATATGGGACAGTCTTGCTCCTCCCTGTATCACCTGACAGGAGCATGTCATGTTGACGAAGCTAGTTTGGTGACCAGAAAAATATTGAATACTACTTGTAGAAACTAATTTTGCCAGTAGTGGAGTTTGCCCTTTTCTGCACTATTGTGCACTCTCAGAGCTGGTAAAAAAGTCTGGGAGGTGTGGTGGTTGTATTCGATGGGGATGAAGAGGGGCTTGTTCTCTGCAAAAAAATGTTCTAATGTTCACCAAAGGTAGTTTCAGTGAATGGTTTTCAGTTTGTTTGCATTCTCTGAAACTACCTTCAGTGACACAGCAAGAATCACACGTGCTTACTCTAACACTAATATTACCTCAACCCTGCTCATTACATCACTGTAGTTAGTGCGACAATGTCCTATCAAAATATTGATAAAAAGTGCATACAGCAGAACTGCAACAAATAAAACAGCACACGATGTGAGAACGCTAACTTTTAGATCTGCTCTTCCACACATCATAATGGGTTGATTTGTATTAAAAAACATCATCAAAGCACCCGTCACTATTAAGACGGGAGAAGATGTGGAAGGACAACACCAGGATAACTGTGTGTGGAAATCTGTTGAGAATGGGAGCTTTGATGTCAAGCAATGGGAGGAAGGTTGGTTGCCAAGAACACAGGTTGCCAGAGTGATGCAGAGTGCTGGAAGGTAACACAAGGCTCTCAAAAACAGTTAGTAGCCAGCATGAGTAAGTGAAGTCAGTAGGCCTCTAAACTCCTACCAAAAACTGAACTAACAGCGAATTAACAGAGGGTGTCCTCAGTTCTCACAAAATCTTGAATCCCCCTTAAATGACCTTTTAAGGAGAAAGAACTACTCCTCCACTGAGGCAGTCCTGGAAAATGAACCAATAACCAGTAAGACTGAAAGCTACTTTCAAGGTGCTTCCTTGACTGTCTGCATCTAAAGAAGAGTGTGGGGGGCAATATTTCTCCATGTAAAGGAGATCAAATGGAGAATAGTGTGTGTGTGTGTGTGTGTGTGTGTGTGTGTGTGTGTGTTTGTAAGTAAAGCGTAAAAAGGTCACGTAGACAAACCCTTAATTAATAACTGCAATAAAGACCTATCCAATCTACAATCTTTACTATGCAATTTTATTTATTTATTTATTTAAATTTGTTGACCGGGAGTGTCCGACTGGACGTGGGTCCATTTTCAGCGGAGGCCCGGGGAGAAAAGCTCCACAGTAAAATAAACAGACAGTAGTTACATTGGATTACATAGTGATTAACAATTTAACATAGAAATTACTTACAACATATTTACAGATGAAGAACATAGTACATCAGTAGACAACTAGAATCTTTATCTGTGAAGTACAAACAGGCATTAACAAATGTAACAATGAGAAGTTCCTGCTGTATAATAAGTACTAGGCTTATGAGCATCTGAGCTTGCTATCATCAAGGTAGTTAGTGGAGGTGAAAGAAAGGTAGTAGTTGGATGGGGTGGATGATATTAGAGTGGGAGTTGCAAGGGCATAGCCAGCATGTTTTTAGGTGCGCTTTTAATAAAATTTTGAAGTTGGTGCATGATGGTACGGAGGTAATTGTGGGTGGGAGTGAGTTCCATAATTTGGCTATGGTGCAAGAGAATAGTGCTTCACCAGCAGAGTTATTGGCTTTAGTGATCTGCAAGTTATTTTTGTTGCTGGATCTTAGTGGTCTGGTGGTGCGATAGGGTTGGAGTAGATTCTGGAGGGATGGGACATTTAGTGGATGGTTTACTAGTTTGTGGGCGAGTGAGTTGATACCACTGAAGGAGGTGAGGAGTTCAAGCCAGCCCAGTTCAGCAAGTGAGAGACAGTGGTGACTACGTAGGATGCCCTGTGGCGAATTTTGCGATTTTGTTGTAGCAGGTCTCTAGCTTGTTTAGATCACATTGCCTTAGGTTGGTATATACTGGAGAGGCATAAAGTAGGGTGGAGATAAGGTGGGAATTTGCTATTGAAATCTTTGCTGCTTTGGTGAGAAATTGTTTATTTCTGTATAATGCTCCTAGTTTTTGTGGACTTTTATGGTCATGGATATGTGAATGTCAAATTTTAGTTTATTGTCTATTTCCACTCCTAGCAATTTGGTGTGTTCAGTTGGGTATATAGTGGTGTTGTCTTTTGCTGTGATGTTAAAGTGAGAGTTGTTTTGAGTATGTTTGGTGGGTTGGAAGATGAGTAGTTTAGTTTTGTTTGGGTTGAGTATTAATTGGGCATCGGATAACCATGTTTCAACAGAGGAAAAGGCTTCCTGTGTGACTTTTTTGCAGTTTGGGTAGGGACTGGGCTGAGCAGATGATGGCAGAGTCATCTGCGTATTGGATGAGTGTGCCATGTTTGGTGGCAGAGGCTAGATTATTGGTGTAAACAGAGAAAGTAGGGGTCCAAGGATGGATCCTTGGGGAACCCCTATGGAGACAGGTAGTTGGGGAGATATGTCATTCTGCCATACAA
Source organism: Protopterus annectens (assembly GCF_019279795.1). Taxonomy (NCBI): domain Eukaryota; kingdom Metazoa; phylum Chordata; order Ceratodontiformes; family Protopteridae; genus Protopterus; species Protopterus annectens. The sequence goes on along the minus strand of NC_056750.1, from coordinate 599,458,571 downwards.
CGGATTGTTGGCGGTCAGACAGGTAACTCTGAAACCAGTTGGTGACTGATTGTGAGAAGGATAGGTTATTAAGGACAGAGATAAGTTGTTTGTGTGGGACCATGTCAAATGCTTTAGATAGGTCTAGGAAAGTAGCAGAGGAGAGATAGCCATTGTTTTTATGCTGAAGGATAGTGTTTGTAAAGGAGAGTAAGGCAGTGGTGGTGCTATGGTTTGGTCGGAAACCATGCTGAGTACTGGAAAGGAGGTTGTTAGTAAGGAGGTAGTGTGAGACCTGAGAGTGTATGCATCTCTCTAGTATTTTGGAGAGTGGAGTCAGAATAGCTATTGGGCGGTAATTGGTTACTTGTAGAAACTAATTTTGCCAGTAGTGGAGTTTGCCCTTTTCTGCTCTATTATGCACTCTCAGAGCTGGTAAAAAGTCTGGGAGGTGTGGTGGTTGTATTCGATGGGGATGAAGAGGGGCTTGTTCTCTGCAAAAAAATGTTCTAATGTTCACCAAAGGTAGTTTCAGTGAATGGTTTTCAGTTTGTTTGCATTCTCTGAAACTACCTTCAGCGACACAGCAAGAATCACATGTCCTTACTCTAACACTAATACTACCTCAACCCTGCTCATTACATCACTGTAGTTAGTGCGACAATGTCCTATCAAAATATTGATAAAAAGTGCATACAGCAGAACTGCAACAAATAAAACAGCACACTTGATGTGAGAACGCTAACTTTTAGATCTGCTCTTCCACACATCATAATGGGTTGATGTGTATTAAAAAACATCATCAAAGCACCCGTCACTATTAAGACGGGAGAAGATGTGGAAGGACAACACCAGGATAACTGTGTGTGGAAATCTGTTGAGAATGGGAGCTTTGATGTCAAGCAATGGGAGGAAGGTTGGTTGCCAAGAACACAGGTTGCCAGAGTGATGCAGAGTGCTGGAAGGTAACACAAGGCTCTCAAAAACAGTTAGTAGCCAGCATGAGTAAGTGAAGTCAGTAGGCCTCTAAACTCCTACCAAAAACTGAACTAACAGCGAATTAACAGAGGGTGTCCTCAGTTCTCACAAAATCTTGAATCCCCCTTAAATGACCTTTTAAGGAGAAAGAACTACTCCTCCACTGAGGCAGTCCTGGAAAATGAACCAATAACCAGTAAGACTGAAAGCTACTTCCAAGGTGCTTCCTTGACTGTCTGCATCTAAAGAAGAGTGTGGGGGGCAATATTTCTCCATGTAAAGGAGATCAAATGGAGAATAGTGTGTGTGTGTGTGTGTGTGTGTGTGTGTGTGTGTGTGTGTGTGTGTGTGTGTCTGTGTGTATGTTTGTAAGTAAAGTGTAAAAAGGTCACGTAGACAAACCCTTAATTAATAACTGCAATAAAGACCTATCCAATCTACAATCTTTACTATGCAATACCTTAAACCTCCTGCAGTGGAGTCCCATAGAATATATGCAAATGACACCTTAAGGAAATACCAGTGTTTCATGGTTTCTGAATGCCAATGACTTTTTACTTTTAAGTCTTATGGGTAAATTCAGGCCAGTAAAGACTATTTATGTATGAAATTAGGACCTCTCTGTGAACTGGCATAATGTTGAACCTTACATAATTGTACTTAAATGTTTGTTTCATAAAACAACAAAAAAAAAATGTTCCACGCACTCCCTGATAATTATATATATGAAATCAGAGATCATACTACAATGGGGAAATGGCAAATCCCCCAATTCCCACTGTTCAGCGATGTCACAAAACAATAAATTTCTACAATTCCCAAACAGCTGATTCCGTATCAGCTGTACTAGCATTTCAGCTTTCAGTGGAACAAATGGTAAATGAAGGGTATTATTATTAACACTAACACACACACACAGACACACACACACACACACACACACACACACACACACACACACACACACACACACACACACACACACACACACACACACACACACACACACACACACACACACACACACACACACACACACACACATCTATTTTTGCCTGAATCCCAAATACTCAATTCCAATTCTCTGAAAACTCATTTGAATGAAAGTGTCTATAAAAAGTAAGTGATGATGCCATTTCTTATCATAGGAATTATTAGGGATGTGAGCCTAGCAGAGTATGCATAGTTTGCAATGGTCAGAGTCATGTTGTACCTCCTGATGTGTAGATGTTTGCTGTTGTGCTCCAGCACTGATTAACAGTTTACACTAGTATTTCTGCCTTGTTTTCCTTGTTGTGTGATCAGGGAGTTAGTACATATAAGTAAAGGGGGTATAGGGTGTGCATGGGGGAACTTTCCCTCCTGCAAAATATTTTTTATGGTATATTTGTTGTGGAGACAGTTTTCAGTCAAATGAGTTTTGGGGAAAATGGGTTTGAGCATTTGGGATTCAGGTAAAAAAAAAAAACGGCCCATATATGATTATATCATGAAAGGTCGAAAACCCAAAAGAGAGGCAGAACCACCCGAAATGGTACTACATAAAAGTGATAAAGCATAAGACACTGAATACTGCCAACAGCAAATCAAAAAACAAAGAATATTTCTCTCCCACTAAAATGCCCTACATCAGTAAATCCCAGCTACAAAACTCAGACCAAGAATCATCTGAATAGTGATACCATTATGGGGACAGTTTTTGATAGTGTAGTGTGTAGGGTTGGGGTTAGGGTTACTCATGAGTAAGGGAGGGTAGGGACCTTTGCTACTTTATGTCCATTAAGCTTTACATGTTTGGCCCAGCCCAGGCTGTGAATCATGCACTTTCCTAATGGTATTCTCATCAACTCCTAAATCCAGATTCTGTATCGTTCTATCTGTAACCTGAGCTAAACCCCTCCTGACTTACTATTACATGACTGAAGATTTGCAATACTAATGCCTGCCTGAAATTGCTGTGCTTTTTGCTCCCCTACTCTTATTGTCTCTCCAAATCCTTGTAGTATGAGGAACACCAGACTCTAATTCATATTCCTTGTACCTCATAATGGGCACAGCAGTCCATATGCAGAGCTTTAACTTTCTTCATTCAGTGTGTCAGGTTTGTGTTGATAGTTTGACATGAGATCAGTTATGTAGCATTAGCTAGGAGTTCAGTGTGAAATAGTACAACCAATCATCACAGTACTAACAAGTACAACCAATCATCACAGTACTAACAAGTACAACCAATCATCACAGTACTAACAAGTACAACCAATCATCACAGTACTAACAAGTACAACCAATCATCACAGTACTAACAAGTACAAGGAACAAGCAAGCTGTGCTCTTTATCATAAACAGATACATACTACTGTGATTCAGACTGTTACTATAAGTTACCATGTACCGACACTGAAGGAGATGAGTAGCGACATTATCCACCTAGGGCAGCTCTAAATACCACATCTTGAATCATAAGGCCGCTTTCCTCTACCTTACTCTTACACACTAGCCTTACAGGAAGCATACTATGTCTGTGAATCCCACCCTAACTACCCTCCAGATTAAAACACAATAGCCACAGCTATTGACTAGTGTGTGTGATCCCTTGGCTCTGGTAACCAGAACTAAAGTGGTCTCTACTTAAAGATTGTTGTAAGATTTCTGTCTGCTGACTAAGAGTGTTTTTCGATTCGTACAGAACTGTAATTAATTTTGACATTTTCTGGATCATTAACTACATTGCAAAATTACCTCTGCTTTTATGATTATCTTTTCAGCCTGTTTCTCCCACTTAGTGACTGTGCCTTTGTATTAGTGTGGATAGTAATGTGACATCCTATTATCGTATGTGTTCTACACTGAGTGACTTTGCATAATTCTAGTTAGCATCGCTTTTCAAACCTGACTTAGCAGTGCTGTGTCAGCTCAGCAGAATTGTTTAGTCATGTACAGTACAAGCAGTTTCTTAACTATTGGGTCATTCTACTAGTTAGGTAGTCCTGTAACCTTTGTGGCCTATCGACATGGTTACACTGTTGTTAGCAAGTGACATGAATGCTATAGCTTTAGGGTGCCCTCACTGATACAAAGCGCTTTTTTTGCTATCTCCTTACATCATAACCCATCTCCTCTAGTGATGTATGCATTTACTGTGAAAGGCTGCATGACAGAAGTTTGAGAAAGAAAACTGTGATCGTCAGAACTTTGAACATAAAAGTACAACTTTAAAAACAGAGATCGTAAAAACTCTCTATAATTAAATGGAAAACATTTTTGTAGGGGGAAGGGGGCTTCACCTTATTCACCCCCCCAGTATAACAGACATCAGACTCATGCTACTTATATATTAACTCAAAGATCACTGTACCATAAAATAAGGGGAACATTCCAAAATACTGCAATTTCAGACTTGGTATACATAAAACCACAGCTGCACTTTTCTGTACAAAGCTCTGTGGCTTGTACATTTGTTCCTCAAATTTTTGCATTGCTCCCATTGTATACAGATCTCTTCATTCACTTTCTGTTGACTAGCTACATCCTTTTCTAATACACATCTACCCTCTAACTGCATACCTCTATGACACTCTCCTTCTTCCCCTCCTTACATAGTTTGCATTCTTTGTATTAGGTATCATCTATTTGTTACTATTCTGGGCAACAAGGTATATGTTTACTCCTCAGTTTCAGAAGTACCATGTGCAGGACTTTTCTGTTTACTCAGTGGTTATGTTCTTCCTGTGAGGCATTACTACAGTAACTGTGACTATCTAATAAACTCTGCTACCATACTACTGCTGCTGACTGCCCCCGAAGGGCCATTTCCTGATACCTATTTCTAGATACTACACAGTCAGTAGGTTAAGTCACTTCTCTCACCATTCTGCACCCTCTCTTTTTCCATTGGCCAATATCTGATCATGAATATAGTACTGACATGCCACTTCACCCCTACAGACGTTTCCCTGTCTTGCTCTCCATCACTAGCATGCTGCTTTCCTCCATTGGTTCCCTTAGAATTTTCTCATCCCACTCATTCTCATCTTTGTACCCCATCCTTAAACCCCTTCTACTACCTCTGACTGAAGACCTGATATAAAATCTGTTCAACAGAGATCCCAAAATGCAGCTGCTTCCCATTCCCAGACACCCAGCAAGGACTTGGGTATCACTGTAATATACACATGCAACATTCTTATCAAGCTCACCTTATCCAAAGGATGAAAATACACTACATATAGTAACCAAATCCTGACTTAAATCTAGTATCACAGTACCCATTAATATGGACAAAAATCAACCATTTCTGGCACAGTTTCAGACCTGCTAAAAATGAGGAGGTGGGATTATATTGGTCATCTATAAAAACTACCAAATTATTTAGTGGTCTCTTTCAAGAATAAAATTTGCAATGATACCAGTTGAGTATCTTTGGGTACCTTATAGGTAGTCAAATAAAGCTCAATGTAGGAGCCATCAATGCATCCCCACACTTTCTGTAAAAATGATTGAACAAATATCAGCTATAATAGTTATTTTCCAGAATTCACACAGTACTACTCTGCACAGACTTTAATATGTAGTAGTCCTCCCCAAAAAAGAAAGATTCAAGGGCTGCTGCCTCCTAAAATGTACTGTACATCAGTTAGTTACATCTTCAATTAGACCTAATGCCAAAAACAGTCCATATCTAACCAAATAATCACCTGCAAGCCACTTAAAGTCTTCCAACCCAACATTTAGTCTCTGTTAAGCATTCATTATTCAGTTCTCACTACTTTCTCAAAAAGCCACAAACATTGACATGTGCTCCTGCCTGGGAACTATAAAAAGAATGTGTTACAAACTTCTAGCATCTTCACCAATACTGATTGGTTGCTAATGCTGTCCCAGAACAATTTGTGAAATATCCTTAGACCACTTTTTTTAAAATACTTTCCAGACTGAAGACTATTCACTCCCCCATTATTAGTTATACGGTACATACCTTCCTTCTGCTTAACCTCCCAGATGCACTTTCTTTTTTTAAAGGACAGCTGGACCATAAACACATTTTATTTAACCAGTATCTATTTTTCTTTCTACAAAAATGATCCGTGCACTATTATGTATAAAAAGCATGGTTTGGCTGTGTCTTCCCTTCAGTAATATTTTTTATGCTGTTCAGGTTTCTCAGTGTATACCATCTCAGGTTTGAATGAAATCTAATAATGCTTTCTTTCGAAATTTGTCTGTCATGATCTTACATCATCTTACCCATTACATTTTAAGGATTTTAGCCAAGGAAAATCCTAGACAAAAGGTATTTGATTAGTATTTTTTCACTCTTTTTCTACCTACTGAGGTCAAAAATGTATTGAGTCTCTAGGAATTCATGTCTCTTTTACTGTTATTCACATTTAAACCAGTCTTTGTTCCCTCCCTTGAGATCATAAACTTAATGAAACTTTTAAGAGTTCACTGCTCTTTCCATGGCATACTCAGAGGGAAGAAACCTGATACAAATGACAGAAACAGACTGACCCAATGAGCTAACATATTGCTATTTATTTTCAAAAAGCTATATAGCTGAAGAGGAAACTACTTATTGCAGTGTGTTAGAAACATGAAAGAACACAAACAAGTGTGTCACTGTAAAAAAGCATCATTCACTCTGACTGAATATTATTAAAATACCCAGTAACTGTGAGCTCCACTAATCTGAGTAAATGCAAAGAAGATTTGGCATAAAAAGGTAGAACATAATATATAATTTAATCTCTCATTTACTGCATCTATATATCATTTGTATAACTACATACATGCAATTCTGTTATACCGCTCCAAAACTGCGCTAGAGAAAGAAAGGTGGAGGCTGGTAAAGCATTATACTTATTACACAGCTAGGATCGTAAACAGTGATTTCATCCATCATTCAATAATGCACCCTCATTCAAAGAGAAATTCACAGGATTCATCTCATTACCTGTTAATGGTATACAAAATATATAAAATGGGACAGACATATTTACAAACTTTAAATACAACAGAAACACACAGATTACATTCCATGACCGTTACTGCTGACACCCTATATCTGGTGTGTGTCAAATAAACATTAGCTATGTATGCATCATGTACTTCCACTTGGATACTTTTAGTGGAAACTACTACTTTATAACCTTCATTCTTTGCAATCAGTTTGGGCAGGCAACCCTACTCCAATAAATCTTTACAATCTACTAATTAATGCATAGAATCCATATAGTCAAAATAGGGGAATTCACCTCCAGCAGCAGACCAGTAACCAATGATGTTCCACAGGGATTAGTCCTGGGAGCTCTACTGTTTGGAATCTATTTCTCTGAAGTACAAGCTAAAACTTAAGGTCTGTGGCTGACAAAGTTTGCTGATGATTGCAAACTGTGAGCGATCATAAAATCTCCAAATGATATTGTAATGATATGGGCAAGTGCCAGCATAGCCAGCTGAAGTTCTAAAAAGATTGATATGTCCTTTGACTATCAAAATGATTTATACAGGGGGCGGAGCCAAGATGGCCAACTGATAGCAGCAGTTTTTCAGAGCTCCATGAAACTAGTATAAAAAACACGAAATAACGTATTTTATTTTATCAAAAATATTTAGAATTGATAGATGAAATTATAAACTATATTATTAGTAAATTTGTTGAACTTAGGGAAGATTTTTCCTGTCAAATTATAAAGGAGGATATATCATTTGTGGAGATGAGAACTTTGAAGACTTCTCATTCTGATATGGCTTTAAAAAAAGAAATGCAGCTTGTGACATCTGCTCTAAAAGAACTCTCACTAAAAATAGATGATTTTAAGGAGAAGTTACAAAACCTCAAGGAAAATTGTCAGAAACAAACCGATTCTCTCAAGGAACGTATACAGCAGCATCGATCCAGAATAACACACTTAGAAGCATCCCTGGATGATCTTGATGGAAGACTGAAGGAAGAAGAAAGCCAAAAAGATTTCCTCATCAAACAAAACATTTGGCTTCTCAATAAAGTGGATGACCTGGAAAACAGGGAGAGAAGGTCAAATATAATTTTTGGCATCCCTGAGAGAGCTGAAGGAGAAGATATCTTCTCATTCCTGAATACCTGGATTCCAAAGATTTTAGATTTAAATGAGGATCTGTCCTTTGGTATTGAAAGGGCTCATAGAGCTTTAGGAAAGCCAGTGTCAACATCCTCCTCTACTCCTCCCAGATCAATAGTCATAAAGTTTCTATCTTATTTGGACAAGGAGTTGGTCCTAAAATTTGCCTGGAGGAAAAGCCCATTAAAATGTAATCAAAACCCAATTAGGTTTGATACTGATTATTCCACCAGGGTTTTGGAACAGAGAAAAAAAGCTTGGCCATTAATAAAACTGTTAAAGCAGAATAACATCAAAACTCAGCTTGTCTTTCCTGCCAGAATAAAAATTCTATATCAGAATGAAATTAGATCATTTAATGCCCTAGAGGAAGCCACTGCCTTTATTAAAAACAATGACATTATTTCCTTACCTGAAGATATGGAATGGGCATCTGCATCTCTGAAGAGAGTTACTGATAAATCTTCTTGGAATGATGATAAAAAGAAAAAAACAAAAAACTGAGTCAAAGATTGCTGTTCCCACTAAATCTCTCAAAGCATCTACTGCAACTGGACTTTAATTTGTTTTATACTTGCTAAATTTTCAAGTAAGGTATGTCATGACAATATTTTTCTTACTGTTTTTCTTTCTCTTTTTGCTGTTTTCATTTCTATACTTTTTTTTGTTCATATACAGATTAAATAACTGTTTACAGGTGAAAACAGCCCTTTCAAAAGCCAAAAGCACAGCGTCAATAGGGCCAGATGGTGTCCCAGGCAGCGTCTTGCACCAACTACAGAACGAACTAACCCCCCCCACCTAAACACACTGTTCAGACTCAGCCTCTCCACAGGCTACATGCCCACAGAATGGCGCACAGCAACTGTTATTCCACTCCACAAAGAAGGGGCCACAACTGACCCTGGTAACTATCACCCCATAAGCCTGACTAGCCTGGACTGCAAGGCTATGGAGCGCATCATCATGGAACTCATTAACAAAGACATTAGGAACCTCCAAACACTTGACCCGACTCAGTTCGGCTTTGTTAAGGGCTGATCATGCCTACTAAACCTCGTTGACTTTTTTGAGACAGTCACCAAGGCCATAGATGAGGGGAAGGTAGTTCACACAGCCTACCTTGACCTCGCCAAGGCTTCTGACACCATTCCCCACTCAGGAATTATAGAAAAACTCACCAGCCTGAACATAAACCCCTATGTCGCGAGAGGGGTTGCCAACTGGCTTACAGACAGAACTCACACAGTAAGAATAGTGGGCTCCAGGTTCGACTCTAAACCAGTCACAAGTGGTGTCCCACAAGGCTCGGTCCTGGGACCCCTACTGTTCAGCATATACTTCTCAGAAGTACAGGCAAACACAGGAGGACTATGGCTAACCAAGTTCGCCGATGACTGCAAACTGGGAGCGATAATTGACTTGTCGGCTGACATGGACATTCTCCAAAAGGGCCTTACTGAGATGGACACCTGGTGTCAGAGTCATGGTCTCAAGCTAAATGCCAAAAAATGCATAGTCATCCCTTTTGGGAAAAACAAACCACCCATGAATTACCACATAGGTTGCAGCCCCCTTAATACAGTAGAGGTAATAAAAGATCTGGGGACCCAGGTAGATAGTAATCTCTCCTTTGACAATCATATTGCCAAAGTAGTTAGGAAATCCTTCTATGTAGCCCATCTAATTACTAAAGGATTCGCATCTAGAAATAAAGAGGTTATAGTGCCCCTCTACTCATCACTCATCAGACCCATCATAGAGTACAATGCCCCATTTGGGATGTACCTCACAAGACACTTCCAACAGCTGTAAAGACCACAAAAGTACCTCACCAAGAGGATTACTGCCCTCAAACATATGTCCTATGCAGCCCGACTGGAAAAACTCTAGCTGTACTCAGTCCCATATCGCTTACTCAGAGGTGATCTCTGCCGGACTTACAAAGCCATGTCCAACTCAGAATTGATGGACATGCTCCACCTAAAGAAATCCAAGTCACTGCAAGCCACTCACTCTAGTGAGCTAAACCACGCCACAACAATAAATAGAACATGCTGGAGGGATAGATTCCTGTCACAGAGACTCCCCATGCTTTGGAACAAAATTCCTAACTACATTAGGCAGAGCCCCTCACTAACACTCTTCAAGAGAAAGCTTGACGAGTGGATGGGTAACAGAAAATACACCCCGGGATCACTTCATTGGCTCTGCTTGACAGAAGCACAGTTAATTAATCAATGGGGTGGCAAAAGCTGACACACTCTGGCTAGGCTTATAAATGCCCTCAGCCAGATAGCCTAGTACCTACCTATGAACCTATGCTTTTTAGTACCAGTATTAGTATAATATTACTGGTTGATTGAGTGATATAAGTGAACAGTAATCTATCTTTTCTTTTATGACCTTAAGATGACATGCTTTATTTCAAATAATATATAGCCCTTTGCCCTGCTAAATGCTCTTCTGAGTTATTACACAGGCATAGTCACTGCTTAGATTATTTATAAAAACTGTTTTGGATACATGGGATAACAGGGCATATCTATGATTTAGTATATATTAACTAGTTGCTTTAGTGTTTATAACTTCTGATTGTTTCAGAATATATATTGGCACGTATGTGAACAAAAAGCTGTTTTCTGGCTTTTGACATAAATTGGGTCTCTCTGACAGTTATATGCTTGTATGTTTTATGGCACAAGGATTTTAAATGGTTACACATTATGTTTCCTGTAGAGTTTAATGTTAAAGTACTGCTTTCTCTCTCATTGGCAATGGACTTGCTATATTCAACTTGAATTAGGCAGAGACACTATGGTTAATGTATTTTTAGCAGTATGTATCTCTTGAATATCTACTTAGCAGCAGTGGTTTATTGCTAGATGTCCGCAGCTGTCTGAAGGTCTCTGTGATATGGATCATTCGTGCCTGGTGTTCCTGGTAAGTGCTTGCTTCGGAAAATGACTTTGTATTTAAAATAAGAATGATGACATGAATTTATGGACTGTTCTGTCTATTAATTAGAAGCTTTAGCTGAGATCTGAAAGTTTTTATGTAATGGGAGAGGTGTGTGTTTTTTTTTTTTTTTTTTTTTTTTAGAATGCTTTTAAGTGACTGTTTCGATGTTCTAAATTTGCCGGTTATATAGAGTTTAGTTATGGGAAAAGTTGTATGAAACTTTTTTTATGTGTGTTGTATGGTTTGTGATATCTGGAGGTAATTTCTTGTGTATTGAATGCTATTTTACTGTTTGGAAGTATCTGACAGTTAAACTTTGCATTTGTTATTGTAAATAAGCAGATTTTGTGATACAGTTAAAGTGAGGTCAGGAAACTGTACTGTGTAGTGTTCTGGGCGGGAAAATGTCAGTTTGAAATTTAAGTGAAGCTTTTTTACTTAGCTTGTGACATCATACATTCTATGCATGCATATCAGATTACATTACATCTAATGTGCATATGCAAGCCTAATTGTTAATGTCAAGTCTCTGATTGCTTAATATAGCATAGTAGGCTTCTTTTACAAGAATTATGAGTTACACTGTCTGCAAACATATTCATGGTTTCCTTTTATAATAGTGACTATATTTTGTGATCAAATATATACAGAAATTTTATTTTTTCTTGTAAACAGTTAATCATAGCCATTATTTCTAGTGAATATACTGGAGTTTTTTTATAAATAGATCTTTATAAATAACTTTCCTATGCAGTTAGCAAGTGTTTAGTATAGGCTTACACATTTACAAGAAATGCTTATGACTAATGGTGATAACTGTAAGGATACTCAAAACAAGAGGAGTTTGCTAACCTTTATGGCTACTTTTTAAAAAAAGACTGGTCCAATCGACCGTGTAAACATAATAGCCTAGAAAAAAACATATTTTAACTATTTTAACTAATATTATGTATATTAACTTTTACATTGATTGTTAATATAAAAAACTTTGTTATATACGGAAACTAAGTTTTTTCGTTGTTAGAGGGTTGTCCATTACTTCTTCCTGATAGGACAGGAACAAGGAGGGGACTATTTAAGTGCAATAGAAACTAGGGTAATTTGTCTGAAGAAATTCGGGTATTACCCGAACGAAAAGCGCTTAACAGTTACATGGATTTGTCTTTGGAACTTTATTAAAAAGGTTATTGTGCATTTAAATTGCTGTGGATTCCAGCATCATTTCACTTTTTTGTTCGTTGGGCTAAACGTGTACTTGTTTACAGCACTGGTGTATTCCTATTGCTGAATAGAACAACTAACAACAATTTTAAACGTGGTGTTCCAGGTCCTATTCCGTAGCTGAGGTTGTTTGTTCCTTTTTCTTTGGTTAATATAGCATAGTAGGCTTCTTTTACAAGAATTATGAGTTACACTGTCTGCAAACATATTCATGGTTCCCTTTTATAATAGTGACTATATTTTGTGATCAAATATATACAGAAATTTTATTTTTTCTTGTAAATAGTTAATCATAGCCATTATTTCTAGTGAATATACTGGAGTTTTTTTATAAATAGATCTTTATAAATAACTTTCCTATGCAGTTAGCAAGTGTTTAGTATAGGCTTACACATTTACAAGAAATGCTTATGACTAATGGTGATAACTGTAAGGATGCTCAAAACACCATACTAAATCCTAGCAAATATATGTATGAATAATTTTGATTGAACTATAATTACTTTGCATTTAATATGTTGATTTCCTGATTGTATCTTAGATATTACTTATGTTTCAGTTGTCATGTTTTCAGTTATTATAAAGTCATTTTTTTTGTATATTAGCACTTTATGACATGGCAAGACCTCAGTAATATCTATGACTTGTGATAACACAACAAACAAGTTATGAATTTCAGTATTACCCTATTACTATGGTAGATATTTACAGCTATCTCTGTCTTAATTCTGTCTTTGAGTCATTCACTTTTAAGACCTGTTATCCATAGTAAGTTTTATATAAATAATGGTTTTTACTAATTTTTGTCATTTTTAACTGATGCCAGTTAATTATTATTGATTTTAGTCAGTCATTTAAACATCTGCTATTCCAAAAGTTTAGGAGTTAATTAAGAACAAATATGTCTTATGGAATATTTCTAAAAAGCTATGTTAACATCTTTTGGAAATGACACACACTCAGTATGTGTTAACACCCAATTCTTGTGAAGTTTTTATTTAGTGGGAGTTTGTCATGATAAGATATATTCAGAGGGCAAGTAAAAACAAATGCTAAATGATTCTTTGATTTGTTCTGTCATTTGAAGTTTTTATTAGAACTTATACAGATGACATGCTTAGGTATTTTGGGTAATCATTTAGATTGTTAATAAAGCTAATGTTTCCTTAGTCTATAGTCCGGCACACTGATGTCCCTCTCACCAGGTTGAATAAGGAGAAAGTTACAGTCAGCTGCCTGTCGGGTGCCAGGATCCACCACATAACGCATGCACTCAAGTCACTCCACAACAAGTACAAATATGACTCTGTCATTGTCCATGTTGGAGTGAATGACTTGAGACGTACCTCCCTGGACTACATGAAAAGAGACATGGAAGAGCTCTCGGATCATGTGGCCCAGGCAGGTATGACCCTAGCCCTGAGTAGCATCCTGCTTTCACCCAGAATGATACCACAATATAAGGATAAAATGATTGACTTCAACAATTGGCTAAGCTTATTGTGTCATTCAAAGGGGATCCAGTATCTGTCTGCCTGGGATGACATGACTGACAGACCACGATGCTTTGCCACAGTCTGCACCTGTCACCCCTGGGATTCAGGTTACTGGCTAAGGCTCTTGCCACCCCTAGAGTGCCTTTTTTAGGCAAACTTCAAAGGACAAAACCACCACCGTAACAGGTACAAGCATGCAAAATCTGAAGGTAATGCTACTCAATGCTAGAAGTCTAAACCTCAAAATGCACTCTCTCGAGGCACTCCTAAAAATGGAGAACATCGATATCTGTGCAGTAACTGAGACCTGGTTCAAGGCTCCAGAGAGCACCCCTGCAATACCAGGCTACAACTCTTACCACACTTTTCGGCCACCAAACCAGGACTGAAACACTAAAGGTGGAGGAGTGTCAATATTCACCAAGGATATTCACACCACCAGGCTAGTTGGCCAACACAATGTGTCTGAAATTCTCCAAGTGCAACTAACACTAGGTAAGACTGCAATCCAAATTGTAGCTTGCTACAGATCCCCCACCATACCCCAAGATTCTCACTACACCTTTCTAAACATACTGGAAAATATTAAGATAAAACCAAACACCCTAATACTGGGTGATTTTAACTACCCTGCCATTAACTGGGAAAACTACTGATGTCCCAACACCTTTCCGCAACAGTTCTTGGAATTCATAAATTCCAATGCCCTGGATCAACTAATCCATAGTCCCACCAGGGGCTCCAATATCCCAGACCTGGTCATTACCAACATGGGAAATCAATGCTCCATACCTATGGTCACCCCCTCGTTAGTCAGGTCTGACCATAAGCTAATCACCCTTAACATCCACATCCCACCCCCACCCCCAGTAAAGAAACCACCATAAAAAACTTCTCCAAAGCCAACTTCATGCTACTCAAGTCAGAAGTGACAAACTTCATGACACCCATGCAGACGGGAACTGAAAGTTCAACTGCTGAATCCTACACTAAGGCACTGTACGAGCACATCCACTCATGCATGAATCGTGCCATCCCAAATAGAACCAAAATGCTCTCATCCAAAAAAAAAGGAAGCCAATCTGGTGGTCCCCTGCCATAAACAAACTTTACAACAAAAGGAAGAAACTTTTGCAGAAAAGAGGAAAATCCCAGGATGCAAAAAACTCTCTTACTAGCCTCAGTAAGAAACTGAGATGCCTCATAAAATCCTCCAAAGCTAGTTACAAAAATAAAATTGCCAAAGATTCCAAAGACAACCACAAAGCATTCTATAACTATGTCAAGAATCTAAATGGCAATGCTCAGATCTGCTCTGAGCTAAAACAGAATGGCATTAAATATACTGATCTGAAGGATATTGCCAATATCCTGGCAGATCGATTCAGTGCCAACTTCACCCCCTCTCGCCCCCTAAATGGCCCATCTCAATACCGGAAGATTGCCAAATTCCAGTAATAACGGCCACACAGGTACAAAACGCACTCTCTAAAGCCAAGAATACAACATCCATGGGACCAGATGACATCCCGGCCTGTGTACTACATGAACTACAATATGAACTGGCACCTCACCTAAGTGTCATGTTTAATCATAGCCTCACCTCAGGTTTCATGCCCACTGAGTGGCAGAGCTACAGTTATCCCAATCCACAAGGGGATCCACCTTGGATCCTGGAAACTACTGTCCCATCAGTCTGACAAGCCTTATCTGCAAGGCCATGGAGCGTATTATCATGGAACTTATAAACAAAGACATTGGCAACCTTCAAACACTGGACCCCACCCAGTTTGGGTTTGTGAAGGGCCGATCTTGTCTCCTGAACCTGATTGACTTCTTTGAATCAGTCTCCAGAGCCATGGACAAGGGTAAGGTGGTCCACACAGCCTATCTAGACCTTGCCAAGGCCTTTGACACCATCCCCCATTCTGGAATCATAGATAAACTTACTAAGTTGGGCATTAATCCCTATGTCACACAATGGGTTGCTAAATGGCTTACTGATAGAACCCACACTGTAAAAGTAGCCGACTCCAAATCCAGCTCCAGACAAGTGACAAGTGGAGTACCTCCGGGTTCAGTCCTGGGGCCGCTCTTGTTTGGCATCCACTTTTCTGAAGTACAGGTCAACACTAAGGGACTCTGGCTAACAAAGTTTGCAGATGACTGCAAACTGGGAGCCATTATTGAATCCCCAAATGATGTGGATACTCTACAAAAGGGCCTTACAGAAACAGATGCTTGGTGCCAGAGCCATGGGCTCAAGCTCAATGCCAAGGAATGTATTGTTATCCCCTTTGGGAAAAAACATGTATCCATGAATTACCATATAGGTGGCAGTACACTAAACACAGAAAGTTTGATAAGAGACTTAGGGACACAGGTGGACAGTGGTCTCACCTTCGATAACCACATCGCCACAACAGTCAGGAAATCCTTCTATGTGGCACACCTCATCACAAAGGGCTTTTCATCCAGAAAAAAGGAGATCATTGTCCCACTGTACTCATCCCTCATTAGACCCATTATAGAATACAACGCCCATTTGGTATGTACCTCTCAAGACATCTGCAACAACTGGAAAGGCCTCAGAAATACCTCACTAAAAGAATCACAGGCCTAAAGCAGATGCCCTACGCTGACCGCCTTAAAAAACTCCAGCTATACTCTGTCGCATATCGTCTACTCAGAGGCAATCTCTGCTTAACATACAAGGCCATGTCAAACCCAGAGCTGTTGGACATGCTACACTTAAAGAAATCCCAATCCCTCAGATCTGCACGCTCCAGGGATCTAAACCTTGTCATCACAATAAACAAAACATGCTGGAGGGATAGGTTCCTGACCCAGAGACTCCCCAGACTCTGGAATAGATTGCCCATACATGTCAAGCAGAGTGCCTCTTTGGACCTCTTCAAGAGGAACCTTGACGATTGGATGGGAGAAAGGAAATTCACCCCAGGGATCACGTCAGTCGCCCTGCTAGACAGGGGTCCAGGAAAGTAAATAACGTGGGAAGAAATAGCCTGGGAATTGTTATGGCTAGGCTTGTATAGGCCCTAGGGCTGATAGCCTAGTACCAACCTATGAACCTATTAAGCACTAAATTCAGATTATATATACCCTAATATGTATCTTGCTTTCTTAGTGAATAATTACTGTATAAATGTTTAATGTTGCTAATAATAGTATATGTAGCATCTCTAAAACCTAACTGGAATCAATATCTGATTAGTTGTTTATCACTACTATTTTTCTCTTAATTTATAATATATTCTCCATTTTTTACTTTGTTTTCATGGGCTCGAACCAACAAAGGTTGATGGTTGGCATAGGTAGTCTAGCAGATTTAGTTTTGTTTGCTAGACTAGGAATGTATCTCATTCCATGTATGGAGTGTATTAAAGTTTGTATCAGAGTGAAATATGCTAATGTTTTGTTATTTAACTGTTTTTCTAGTTTTGAAATGCCTGACACAATTGTTTTACTTTTATCTTTCATGGGGAAAGTTATTTGGATTGAGATAAATAGAAGTACAACAACTGATATTCTGTTGTCTATTCAGGAAGAGTATTATGTATACAGGATTCTATTAATACAAGTACCTTTATTATTTGTTATCTTTAAAGGATTCTGATATGGATTTAACTTTGATATCCTTAAATACTAATGGCTTAAACAATCAATATAAGAGAGCTAACCTACTAAGGTATCTTAAACTAAACAAGGCTCAAGTAGTTTTTCTCCAAGAGACCCACTTTGAAATAAATGACACATTTATGTGGGACCCTAAGGAATACACGATACTTGCTCAATCTTCTTATAAAAATAAGACCAGAGAATTAACAATTCTATGGAAAAAGACTTTCTTAAATCCCCAAATTATTTACAAACATGTAGATAATGATGGACTCATGGCCTTAGTTATACGTAAGTTTAAAAATAGAATTTGGGCCCTGGTTAATTTATACTGGTTCCCTGGTATGGGGGCTGGACTAGCTAAGAAACAGACTTTATTACAACTACTTCTAAAGGTAATATTATACTAGGAGGTGATTTCAATTGTATTACAGATATTACAGAAACTACCAATAGGAAATCTCCTAGACTATCGCCCTCAGTCAAACAGTTAAAAAATGGACAGAAATGTTTAAATTAAAAGACACCTTTAATGCTTTGGGACCAAATTCTTTAATATTCTGACACCAGGACTATAGACATGGTACCCAAACTAGAATAGATAACATTTATATTCCACAAGATCTTTATTCTAAAATCTTGAATTTTTCAATACAACCTTGTCCATTTTCAGATCACAGTTCCCTGTTATTAACAATACACTTGGAATTCAATCAGTTATTACTTCAAGGATTCCTTCATATATCACAAAAATTAACGACTTTAAATTTTGGATAACTTCTGAACTTCAGCTTTTCTTAGAGATTAATTATAAACCTGAAGCAAACACAATTTTGGTTTGGGATTCTCTTAAGGCCTATCTAAATGGTAAAACCATTAGCTGGTAGAAAAATAAAATTAAAGAATGGGACACAGAGTTACAGCAACTCCAAAATCAAATATTATCTGTTATATCTAATAAGAACTTAATTGCCACAGATAATAAGAAGAAAATAGAAGAAGCAAATAAGAAATACAATTAAATATTATCCCATAAAACTAATTGAGCTATGGAAAAACTGAAATTAAATTCTTATGCTACCTCTCCTAAGTATCTTCATAACCTATCTATGAAAGTTATACAAGATACAATACAATCAAAAATTAATAACACTGATAGTATCTTTCATGAAGGGAAAAGGAAAAAAGTCTCAGACATAAGGGACATTCTGGAGGCTTTTAATTATCATTATGCAGAGCATCATAAAGATAAAATAAGTACAAATGAATGTGAGAAGTTAGAGAATATAGTTCCCAACATAACAAAAATTCCTGAGGAACTTAAGTTAGATCTACAAAAACCTATTTCTCAAAAGGAAATTATAGATGGGATTAAAGGAAGTAAGTCTAATAAAGCACCTGGAATAGATGGCTTAATTATTGAAATTTATAGATTGTTCCCTTCCTCTATAATCTCTCTCCTACATAAAACCTTTCTTGAAGTTCAAACATTAGCAAATATTCCTCTTTCTTGGAGATATTCTCTAATTTCCCCTATATTAAAAGAGAATAAGGACTCTAATCATTGCAACTCATATAGACCAATTTCTTTGTTGAATAATGATTATAAACTATTTATGTCAATTATGGTCAATAGATTGAAAATACTCATATCTAAAATAATTAATTAAGACCAAATTGGTTTCATACATAGCAAGCATACACAGGATAATATTAAAATAGTATTAACACTGATAGATTACCTCAACAGAGGCAACCATGAAGGACTGATAATAGGTCTAGATATTCAAAAGGCAATTGACTCCTTAAATTGGGGTTATTTATTTAAAGTCTTACAGTTATTTGATTCCCCACCCTTTTTATAACAATGATAAAGAAAATCTATGAAAATAATC
Source organism: Protopterus annectens (assembly GCF_019279795.1). Classification (NCBI taxonomy): domain Eukaryota; kingdom Metazoa; phylum Chordata; order Ceratodontiformes; family Protopteridae; genus Protopterus; species Protopterus annectens. The sequence continues at coordinate 599,439,302 of NC_056750.1, read as the reverse complement.
TAGCATATGTCAAATTAGGTCCCTTACTTCCAAAGCAATCCAAATGAATAGATGTACTATACAAGGATGTCCCATGTCCCCTATCCTATTTGCTCTGGCCATGGAAATACTTGCCATTTTAATACGTAATAAACTAAAGATAAGAGGTATAAATATATGTGATCAATATATATCTAAAATAATAATGTTTGCTGCTGATGTCTTACTTACCTTACCCAACTCTAAGGAAGTGTTAGGTGAAGTGGATATAGTAACAACACATTTCCAAAAAATCTCAGGACTCTCCTTCAACAAATCTAAATCAAAATATTTATTATTAAATAAAAAAAGAACATACAGGTTCCAGTTAATCATATTATTGGAAACCAAGTTTCAACTCTAGACTATTTAGGAATAGTCCTATGTAAGAATTTAGAGGAAACCTTACAGCTTAACTATGCTAAAGCCATAGACTTAATCAAGACATTAATAAGCAAATTGAACAATTTGTTTATAACATTTGATGATAGGTTACAACTGATAAAAATGGTTTTGTTACCTAAAATATTATATATAGCACAAGCCCTTATACTTCCACCAGGAAAGAAAATCCATAAAGAAATCACTTCAACACTGATGAAATTCCTATGGTACCCCAAAATAAATAGAGTGGCATATTCTCATTATATCAGAAAATGGAAATTGGGGGGTAAAATTCTCAGAGATTGAAACTTATATAAAGGCATCTATAATTAAAATAGTGATGAATTGGATAAATCCTAGATTCTCTTCCAATTAGAAGCAGTTACACTTAATTATACTAATGAATGAAAATTATTTATCAAAAAATGCTTTGGTAACTGACAAAGATAAGATATGGCACTATTTAAGTTTAAATTTACAGTATAGTACAACAAAATTAACTAAACTAACACTTGCATGTTTCGGCTTTTCCCACACTAATAAACAATATTTTTGATGTGTTTAGAAGATTAATTAACACAAATTTAGATATAAAACTGTGGCATAGATTTTTAATACCATTTACTATTGTAAGGGATTTCCCTGATAAAACACACAGAGAGATTTTTGGTTTATGGGAAAATAATAACCTATTTTGTTGGTTGCAATGTATTGAAAACAAACAAGCTTTGAACACACAAAGTATATTGTCAACCTATGGCCTATCCCGTAATGACTGGTTAGTTCTTCAGAGTGTCACAGCATACACTAAGGATCTGTGTAGAATAATACATAACTCATCCTTCAAAACTGTACCAAAAATTATAAACTGGATTTTTGAAATTGTATATAATAATATCAATGTTAAGAATGAATTATCATAGCTATATAACACTTTAATTGTCTATAAGACAGCTCCTAAAAATTCTTACTGGTAATATCTAACTAAAGGTTTTCAAGTATCATTATCAATGGAAGATAAAACAAACATTTTATTTTCAGTTAAACTAACTTCTTATTCACAATTCTGGAGGATATTTCATTGGAAATTTCTACACAGATCCTTTTTGGCACCTGAGAAACTCTCAAAAATGAACCCTTCAAATAGCAAGTTATGTTGAGATGTCATCTGTCCACTAATGCTGACTGCTCTCATATTTTTATGACTGTACTAATATTAAACCATACTGGAATGAGATTAACAAATTTCTTCAAGCTATCTATAATGATATATTTGTTTTGACAAAGTCTTTAATTTTATTGAATGTTGTTAATAGTAATAATATGAAGAAAGATGACCTGTATTTGTTGTGGACAATGTTAGCAATAGCCAGAAAATGTATAACTAGAAAATGGAACTCTAATGTAGCACCCACAATGGAGGAATTCCTATCATCACTGAAGAAATGCATACTAATGGAGAAAAGAACTAAAGAGTTAAGAACTTTTCCTAAGCCATTGGTTAACAGTCCGTGGAGGAAAGTTTTGAATTTGACTAATACCCTACAGATGGAACCGGACTCTTCCTAACTATCATAGTTTATATATTAACTTATTATTTAACTACAAATGTTTTTATCTGAATCTTTTTTGTCAGGCTGAATGTAAATACTGTAAATGGTTATTGAATGTTATGAATGTATTAAATTATTGTTATTTCATCAAAAAAAAAGTCATTTGAGTAAAAAAATGATATATACAAGATGCTTGTGCTACAAATGTATTAGAACTGTATGTCATTTGTATATCAAACTGATTTTGTACAGATGCTTCTTTGTCTTTATTTGTCTGAGTCTGTACATCAATGTTCTTTTCAATAGGATCATAGGAGGTTACTAGGCTAATGACCCTGGGGCCCTTACAAACTTAGCCAAGAATCTATCCCCAAAAGCAAACTTCAGTCAACACCTGTTGTCCCTGTCAGTGAGGGACACAGGTGGAAACCTGGGACAAATGTGTGGTTTCCCATCTACTTATCAAGGTTGCGCTTGAAAAGGGTCAGCCAGGTACTCTGTTTTTTTCCTGTGATCTGAACTGTGTGGTTTACTGTGAAAATATATTCATTATTTTCATTTACTTTTATTATTTATTATTAAATATATTTAATTTTTTTATTGGAGCTGGCCCTTGTAGAAAGTATTTAACCTTGCACAGTGTTTATATTTATTTGGTGACACTGTGTGGACCACTCTAGAAGGCCTAGCCATCTTGGTAAACTACTACGATTTGTATTACTATTAATATTACACAGTATAATTGGATATCCTTTTAACAGCCTTATAGTAACTGACTGGTGGCAGTGATAGCTAACTTATAATCTGAGCAAAGTTGGTAGAGCGGGTAATCTCTACCAGCCTTTCCCAGGAGCGTGTGTCAGCTACCTGGGGCAGGGACACGAAGCACTGGATTTACAAAGAGGGTGCTGGAGGACTTGGCTTAGACACTCAACTGAGGACCTAACCCTATAGCTGTACCAGTGGAGAGTCTTATTGGGGACCTTGAGGGAGACAAAGAGACATCCAGACCTTGGGCTGAGTGTGTTCCCTGTGTGCTCTGAAGGTAACTTGTACTTGATGCAGAGAGGTCTGCATCTGGAAATACTGAGTGTATCCACTTGTATTCAAAGTGCAAGTCCCTCTCCAGTGTCAGTGGTGAGGATTCAGGCACCTTGATTACTGGCCCAGCATGGGAACATCACATACTGGTGGCCATCACATATTGGTAGCAGTGGTGGGCATCACAGATGTCAATATCCTCAAGAGGATCTTACACAAACAAATGACTGGTGCTAAAGTCATGGCCTTAAACTCAATGTAAAAAAAGGTATTATCATCCCTTTCAGTACGTGTGATGTTCCTGCTGACTACCACATCAATAGCAACACCCTAAGTATGCACTCAGTAGTGAGAGACCTAGGCACACAGGTTGACAGCAACCTTATCTTTGATCATCATGTCGCCACAGTGGTAAGAAGGACATTCTATATTGCTCATCTCATATGTAAGGGCATTGCATCCAGAAAAAAAGAAGTTATAACCTTTCTGTACTCTTCCCTTATCAGGCCAATCATTGAGTACAACGCTTCTTTTGGTATGTACCTTCCAAGCACCTGCAGCAACTGGAGAGACGACAAAGATTCCTCACAAGGAAAATTCAAGGTCTTCAGCATCTGTCCTATGTGGAATAGTCTGAAATCACTGTCATTTTATTCTGTTTCATACAGACTACTCAGAGACTATCTATTCCTTGCTTACAAGGCAATCTTTGACCCTGCTTTATTGGAAATGTTTCATTTCTGCAAGTCAAATGGTACACGAGTTACTCACTCTGAAGACCTTAACCTGGTATGCATAGAACCTGCGGGAGGGACAGATTTGTCTCCCAGAGGTTACCACACCTTTGGAATGGACTCCCACTTCATGTCAAATAGAGCACCTCATTGGCCTTCTTCAAACACAATCTGGACAATTGGATGTATAACCATAAATTCACACTGGGGGTTACACCTGTGTCCCTTTTGGACAGGGGCAGTTGGTGTTGATTGTGGAAATAAGGGTAGAACTTGGCCCTAGGGTCATTAGCCTAGTAAATTCCTATGATCCTATAAAAGGTGAAAAAAAATCTACTTTTTAATTTCTGTTTTTTTGTCAGGTATATTAAGAGTACCATAAACACTAAATCACTGACTACTAGCATGTGTGCTGAGATTTAGTTTATTCAAAATACCACTACAGTAATTCCTTGTATGTATACCATGTTAGCCACTTAAATGCAAATTCATGCCAAGACTATTTATTTACAGGTCTGCTTTCTCTTTTTATTTTATTCACAATATCCTTTACCTCAGAAATTGTTGGTTCAATTATGGACACCCACTTTCTAATTATTGGTTTTAGGGTTTACTATTAAAAAGCCGAATGGAAATGCTCTGAAGACGGACAGTCGATAGGCAGATGTTTGATTACCCATGTTGCTGAACACTCCATGTTTGAAAGTTCATATCAGTGAATGTTACTGTGCATTCGCTGATATGAATTCAAAGTACTGCACAGAAATCGCAGCACAGTGTAGTTTAAGACATTCATCCCTTCCCTCACTGTAGTGTGATCTTAGAACTGAAATATATAGTTAGCTGTGGGTGTGGGGGGTGCAGCCTCCCACAGGGGGGCTTGTCCCCCTGCAAAAATGTGATGTGAGGTGTAGGAGTTTCACTTACCTGAGCTCCTATAGGGACATCACACGCCCTGTCCGGCGACATGTCGAATCTGCTGAATTTGTTCAGCAGATTTGACATTGTGACCGGTTGTACAGTTTAACTTTCACTCTTCCCTTTGATGTTCTGTATGGGAATTCTTTTTTACGGTGACATTTTGACAGTAAAGCATTTTTTAGCAACAGTCATTATCAAATGTAGTAATAGCTTTTCATATTTATTACTTTGCCATAGCCTAGAAGCATTAGTGAGCTAATAAATGTCATTGCCTTTCTAAGCAGTATTTCCAATAACCCCTTCTGCTTCAGTTTATATGTATTCAACGTACATCAGTACTAGAAGATATGTTCTGATGTTCCATGAACCCTTGCGTCAGACCCTCTGCATCAGACACAGTATGTTGGGTCTACCAGAATGTAAATCTTTCCCAGAATGGTTATACTGAGAAGTGTGTGCAATCACTTCTAAGCAATCCCTCTAATCTTTTTTATGTATTGACATATCTTGGTGCATTATAAATTTATCCGCATCTTTTGGTATGTAATTCTTTTTAAATGTTGTGGCTCAGACTTGTTTCATACTATCAACCATCGTTTCTTTCACATTTTTCAATGCTGTAAATACTTCACTTTCTAATCTTTTAACTATGTATTGTTACCCTTCAACATATATCTCAACCCCTTAGCACAAGAAATCTGGACAAAGTCAGAAATAATGGGGGAACCAAGGCCCAAAAATAGGGACAGATTTTAAGTATTGTTCCTTTAACACCGAGTGTTCCTCAAGGCATTTCTGCAGTTACCTCCTACTGCGCCTCTAGGTGTCAAATATAGCTTGTTCATACTTGCTTTAATAATTCCAAAACAATGATACATACAAGGAATCAGAATATTTTATCTTGAAGCATACATGATGGCAAACACAATTGTAATGATATTTGACCTCTGTCAATGAGTTTTTGTTTGAACTGCAAGGTTATAACTTCAATTTTTAAAGGATCAAGCCACACCCACTGGGAGTTAAAGGTACACACTCAAACGAGCTGTACTGGGAGGTATTAAATGTTTGCCATGTCAAGTTACACAGTGTGTACTGATTTTCATTCATCCAGTGCTTCAGTGATGTTTTTCAATGAAGTCCACTAGGTTAAGCAAGGAGGGTCATACATTTAAACTGCCAGTATCTTTGATTATGAGGTCCAGAATGATGCATCCCATTATCTTATAGATAAAGCTTATCGGAAAATAATTGCCAGAATCAGAAGTGAAGCCACCCTTGGGGGGGTTTGACCACAGCTGTTCTCCACACCTCTGGCACAAAAACATTTGAGAGGTGGAGGATGACCAGGTCAGTGAGACAGTGCTTCATATTGACAAGGAGGTACCTAGGCACATTATCAGGCCCCATGAAGCTATTTTTTAACCTTAGAGAGAACCTTTAAGACATGTTTAGAGATTATCACAGGTGTGTGTATGTCAGGGGGGTGCAGACATGATACTATGCAAGGGGAAGCTGGGGGATAGGGTGCAGAAATATGAACTACATTTACCTTCTACTATGTTGGTTATGTCCTCAAGGGCTGAGTGGATGTTATTGTTATGTATTAATTCTGTGTAATGCTAGACATTGTTTCCAAGGTTGTTGACATAATTTTAAGATGGCTGCTTTTATAGAGGTGGTGATTTTTAGTTCATACGTAGCTGTTATTTTGTTTCTTTGTTTATCTTGGAGTATATGGTTTTCAGCTTATCTCAGAGGACAAGGAGTTGTTTTTCTTTGTTATGTAGCTTGTTTGCATCCCATAGGGATTTGTTCCTAAACTTGGTGCTATACTTATGTCAGATTAGGACTGATTTTTTGATCTCAAAATGTATACTGCCAAAAGAAGCTAGCAGCAAATAGTGACCACTATGATAAAATACAAACACATTTATTGTGAGTGCTTTCTTCATGTCTACCAAATTTCAAATCAGACTTCATTAGACAATAATTACCAATAAAAAGCAATTTCTTTAAATATCTTAACTACAGATAATCAAAATTACACGACCGTTATACATGATGAACATTGTAAACTGATTCTCTTGATATAGACACTGAGATGAGAATAGAACCTCTGCAAATACAGAGGTGTTGGGTACTGGGGAGTGCTAAACTGCTTCTGGTCATCAGCAAGCTGCAGTATGTTTGCCTTAGGGAAATCCCTAAAAATAGTAGGGTGTGTGTCCACTCAGAGTTGGATCCCAATGATGAAAAATATAATTTGACTCAGGGATGAAGGACTCGGTTTGTTTACAGATGCATTTTGAATTGTGGACGTCATAATGGGGTTCTGTAGCCAACTAGGATATAAAAAGGGATCTTATCGATATTTACAAGAATGTGGAGGAGTTTGAGATCACTGTTCTGCCACATACGCCTAGATATGATGGAATTGTAGAGGAATATGGACACACAACTACTCATAACAAAAGACACCATCAGTAGTGTGTCTGAATGATTACAATAGACATGATTTTGGAGCTTGAGCGAAGAGTGGTAAGTTTATTACAGTAACTTCTGTCCATACACATCATTTATTTTAAGGCAGGTACAAGTACAAAATCTATGTCAACATACTGACTGTAACCAGCATTAATAATAATTAAAAAAAAGTCATTTCCACAACCTGGACTAATGTAATCAATTTAACTAAAACAGTAAATGCTGATCGCTTTAGTCCAAAACTGATTTAAAAAAATGGACTGAATCAGAACATGGATCTCACTCACCAAGAAGTAAACAATGCTTTATACAAACACTGGTGTGATTGTGCCCCTCTTTTGGTTTTAAATTTCTCATCTTAGAAATCATTAATAAAATTCCTGTGGGGAGACAGGGAACAATGGGAGACAGAGAAATAATGTAGCAACCAAGGCTGTATACTAATGTTCCAGTTGGTTTGAATGAATAGGTCAGGTCTCTAATAGTGTTTTGAAACTACGGAGGGCAATATTATAACCCCCTCAAATAATTTCATACATCATGCAGATTCATATGTACTACTCTATATTTGTAATGGGATTTTACTGTCTTAGTGACTAATTGATTGATTAAGTTGAATATTAATTTATCAATTTTTGAAATTGTTTTACACATTTTATAACTGAATAATTCTCTATCCACAATATTACTTACATTTAAAAGATTTCTTAATTTTTACACTACATAAATTTGATAGGGTTCAGTTAACTTAATATGCTAATTGTGGAACGTGTATAATCTATACATCTCATTGAAGGAGATTTTTTAAACACCTGCTCCCGCTGTTTCTTTAAAATATCAAAAACATCAGCTGTGTTTGCATGTTATGTTATGGCACAAACATAACTTAGGTATATATTTTGTCAAAAAGCTTGTCAGCTATGTACGATTTTAACAAATTTTTTTGCTGTTCTGCCTCTTTGTACACATTACGAATAATTATTGTATCACGTGACCAACAAGTAATTTAAAAAACTTCTGGGTGGGTGGGATACATGTTCTGATGTTTTTTGTATTTTGTGAAGTCAATTTTGGATGAAAGTGCTCAACATTTATTGTTTTAGTTGATTAAATCAATTATATTAGTCCAGGTTGTGGAATTGATTATTTTTCTTACATTATCAGGTAAGAGTACAAGCCAGAAAGTATTATGCAAAGAGGTTAAATAATATAGTATGCATAAATCAAATCAACATACATTCAGCTCTATGTCCACTTTCATTCTGTCCCTCCAAACCATGACTTATACCTACCACCAGGTTTAGACCCCTTTACCCATCAAACAGACAATTGTAGATAATATTTCCTAAGTCAAATAGGTTCAAAGGTTCATAGGAGATTACTAGGTTAAGGACTCAAGAGCCTTTACAAGCCTAGCCAGTTTTACCTAGATTTTATCCAAATTTCTATCCTTACGGGAAAGGAAACAAGGGTCAGTAAGCAGGGTTTTAACTACTTTTACAGAATGCCTCGTTCATAAGTGACATGGCTGCCACCCCAAGAGTCATTTTGTGATTTCCCATACATTGGTCCAGATTGCGCTTGATGATGGTCAGGGAAGGGCTGTGCTTCACATGAATAGGAAGCCTATCCCAGAGGAGGGGCAATCTCTGGGACACATATCTGTCTCTCCAGCATGATCTATTCATGTCAGAGATCAGGTTTAAATCTTTGGAGCAGGTAACCCTCGTGCAGTTAGCTTTGTGAATATACATTTCCATCAGGGTTGGGTCAGAGACTGAGGCACAGATCACCCCTCAGTAATAGGTAGGAAATTGAATACAATGATAGGACTTTTAATCAGTCTACATACAACATGTTGGTTATACCCTGTATGTTTTTTGGTGAGAAACCTCTGAGGATGCTCCAACTGTTGCAGGTGCCTGGTGAGGTACATGCCAAAGGGTGCATTGTACTTGATTATTGGTTTGATGAGGGGCGAGTACAATAGTACTATGACATTCTTAGATCCAGATGCCATGCTCTTACTTACAAGCTGAGCCACATAGGATTTCCTGACCAATGTCTACACATGGTGATCCATCTTCAGATAACTATTTATCTGAGTACCATAATCTTTCACCACTGGGTCCACTCTTAGTGGGGTGCTATCAATGTTGTAATTTGCAGGGGTATTTGATTTCCCAAATGGTATTATTATGCACTTCTTTGCATTTAGTTTGAGGTCATGGCTCTGACACCAATCATTAGTCTGCCTCAGACCTTTCTGTAGGATATCAACATCATTTGGGGAGTCAATAATTGCCCCCAACTTGCAGTCATCACCAAACTTGGTCAGCCAAAGCCCATCTGCATTTGCCTTGACATCTGAGAAGTATATCCTAAACAGGAGGGGGCACAGCAATGAGCCCTGTGGTACTCCACTGGTGACTGGCCCCTTGCTGGATGTGAATTCCCCCACTCTAGCAACATGTGTCCTATCTGCGAGTCATTTTGCTATCCATCTGGCGATGTAGAGATTTATGCCTAGTTTTGTGAGTTTATCTATAATACTCAAGTCAGGTATTGTGTCAAATGCCTTGGCCAGGTCAAGGTAGGTGGTATGTACCGTCTTACCCTCATCCATGGCCTTGGTGACTTTCTCAAAGAAGTCCACCAGATTGAGCAGGCAGGGCAAGCCCTTGATGAAGCCAAACTGGGTTGGGTCTAGAGTCTGGAGATTTCCTATGTCATTGTTAATTACATCCATTTTTCATAGCCTTGCATATGAGGCTAGTCAGACTTATGGGTCAGTAGTTTCCTGAGTCAGCTGATAGTCCCCCTTGTTCAGAGAAGTGACTGTTGCTGTCCTCCACTCTACTGGGACAAAGCCTGTCTGGACACTGTAGTTAAACAGAGATCCAAGTGGGCTGTTAGATCATATTTCAAGCTATTTAATAGGCACCCTGGGATTCCATCAGGGCCCACTGATGCTGTATTTCTAGCTTTAGTGGGTGCAGTGACAACCTGTTCTTTTGTGATAACAGGCAAAGTAATGGTAGGGGGCATTTCTTATGGAGTGAAAGGAGGTGATGAGGGGGTGAAATTTGAGCTGAATTTATCAGCCAGCAGGTTTTCTATTTCTTTAGGCTATATTTAGGTAGTGCCATCTGCAGCCAACTTAGCACATTGTCGAGTGTTTCCTTTAAGGTTTCAGACATAACTAAAAAATGCTTTGCAGTTATCCTTTGCTTGGGAGGCTATTCTAGTCTTGTATTTAGCTTTTGAAGACTTGACTAGTTCCCCAATTTACCTGTTGAGACTAATGAGGTATTTTTTCTCTGTTGTGCACCCTTTCACTTACTTCTAGACAGGAATTACTTCCTTCTGTTGTAAAGTCTATTTATCCCAAGGCTTCAGCAGTGTTGTTTGTTTTTCCAGCAAGACTTGGGTTTAGTTCAGTCAGGTACTTCCATTTCTATGCAGTTGTTTAAGTGGTTGTACAGGCATTCTTGTATACGTCTGCATAGACCTCCATGTTTTCTAGGTTAGGGAGAGCTTTAAAATTACATATGTCATCACTTAATAAAAGATAATTTGCCTTGGAAAAATTCTTCAGAGTTTAAGGGTTTGATGGGGATTCTACTGTTACATTTATTTCAAAGGAGACCAATTTATGATCTGATCTTACCAATGAGGACATTATGCTGGGGAGGGTGGGGGTGCAACACTCCTCCATGTTTGTGAGTGCTATGTCAAAGATATTTAAACCCCTAGTTGGAGTGAAGACCAATTGTTCCAGAGCATTTGCAATGACAAAGTCCATAAATCTCCGAGCCTCCATGTTAGTGGTCATATAGGTTTCCCAGTTTATGGAGGAGGAGTTATAATCACCAATGAGTAGTGTGCTGGGCTGAATGGTAGGTGATTCTAGTAACTTTAGGTAGGTTCATAAGTTCATAGGTAGGTACTAGGCTATCTGCCCGAAAGCATTTATAAGCCTAGCCAGAATGTGTTGGCTTTCACCGCCCCCTTAGATTAGTTCCCTGTGCCTCTGTCCAGCAGAACCACTGAAGTGATCCCCGGGGAAAACTTACTGTTTCCCATCCACTCATCAAGGTTTCTCTTGAAGAGTGTTAGTGAGGAGCTCTGCCTAATGTAGACTGGAATCTTGTTCCAAAGCATGGGAAGTCTCTGGGACAGGAATCTATCCCTCCAGCACGTCCTATTTATTGTTGTGGTGAGGTTTAGATCCCTAGAGCGTGTGGCTCGAGGGGATAAGGTTTTCTTTAGGTGGAGCATGTCCATCAATTCTGGGTTGGACATGGCCTTGTATGTCAGGCAGAGATCACCTCTGAGCAGGCGGTATGCAACCGAGTACAACTGGAGTTTCTTCAGTCGAGCTGCATAGGGCATCTGTTTGAGACCAGTGATCCTCTTGGTGAGGTACTTCTGTGGTCTTTCCAGCTGTTGCAGGTGTCTTGTAAAGTACATCCCAGATGGGTAGTTGTACTCTATGATGGGTCTCATGAGTGATAAGTAGAGGGGCACAATGACCTCTTTTGATCTGGATGCAAACCCTTTTGTGATTAGGTGGGCCACATAGAAGGATTTTCTAACCACTTTGGCAATGTGATTATCAAAGGAGAGATTACTATCTACTTGGGTCCCCAGATCCCTTATTACGTTTTCCGTATTTAGGGGACTACCACCTATGTGGTAGTTTGTGGATACTTTGTTTTTTCCAAAGGGGATGACTATGCACTTTTTTGGCATTTAGCTTGAGGCCATGATTTTGACACCAGGTATCTGTCTCAGTGAGACTCTTTTGGAGGATGTCTGTGTCAGCCGGAGTGTCAATTATAGTCCCTAGTTTGCAGTCGTCTGCGAACTTGGTCAGCCATAGTCCTCCTGTGCTTGCCTGTACCTCTGAGAATTATATGCCGAACAGGAGGGGTCCTAGGACTGAGCCCTGGGGAATGTCACTTGTAAGCAAGTGGAGTGGTTTTCATGTTTCATGGTTGGGGACCTGTAGCTAGCAATGATATGGTAGGGGATTATGCCTATGGTCAGTTGGACATGGAGTAGTTCAAGTGAGTCATCCTGCTTGACCAATCTAGATGTGTGTTTTTTATGTAAATGGAAACACCTGCTCCTTTCATTTTTTCCTTTTCAGAGGGTAGTCTGAAATGTGTGGTAGGCATTGTAGAATTGTACTGCTGGGGTGCTTTCCACAGCCCTGAACCACATCTGAGTAACTGCACAGTCATCAGCATTCGCCAGGGCAAGAAAAGCTTCCAGAGAGTGCAGTTTCTTGTTAAAGACTCCTAACATTGAGCAATAGTACCTTCAGCTTGGCATTAGAATACTTTGTTACTTTGGTAGGTCTGTTGGTTTGGCACTGTCTAAAAAAGACACTATGGGGGGCAGTTAATGCCTTGGCCAGTACTGAAAAGCCTAGTGGCAACAGGTACAAACCATCTCTGGCAAAGCAGCATGGTCTGTCAATCATGTTGCCCCAGGCTAACAAATACTGCATTCCCTTGGAATGATACCAGTAGCTAAGCTAATTACTGAAGTCAATCATTTTCTGTTTATATTGCGGTATCATTCTTGGCGAGGGTGGAATGCTGCTCAGTGCAAGGCTTATGTGAGTCTGCAAAATGTATTCAGAGAAGTCCAGCATGTCTCTTTTTATATAGTCCTGGGAGGTACATCTCATGTCATTCATACCAGCATGGACTATGACGGATTCATAATGGTACTTGTGGTTGAGTGACCTGAGTGCCTGCATGATCTGGTGAGTCCTGGTCCCTGACAGGCAACTGACTAACCCTCTCTTTATCCAGCCTGGTGAGGGGGCATCTGTGTATTGCATGATGGAGTCTCCTATGACCAAGATGTTTGAATGTGTGGTGTTTTGCCTTAGGAATTTACTTGTGTAGACACTGTGATGTATATTTTATGTGTAGTGGTTGGTGTTGACTTGGTTTTGTTTGCACATGGTTTCTGAGGGCAGCATACAGGAGACCTCTGAGGTTTTGGTAAGTTACTTGTGAGTACCTCCACATATGTGGATTTATGTTTTGAGACCTTATTTACTGAGGGGAAATGATGTGCATGTACCGACAACCTGTTTGCCATTTGATTTGTCAGTATGTCAGAGCCATGTCTCAATTTCATAGTGTAACTACATCTCTCACACACTGTATTTGTTTGTTTCAGGATTAAGTGGTTGTCAGTATACATTGAGACAATTGCTACATTGCCTCAGGATGTCCATGTTCACCAGGCTGGCCACAGAGATAGCAGGAAAGTGCCTATCCATGGCTTCAGTTTTTTTTTACCTAGAGAGAAGAGTGGGGAGATTTAACTGGAATGGGATGATAGCACACGGATGACGAATGGGTGCTAAACTCAGGGTGAACTGGAGCTATCCAACAAGGTGATGCTCCTAAGCAGCAGGAGGTCTGGGGAAGGTTACAGAGATAGTTGTTCTAAGGGGAATTTTAACTTGATAGTGTTTGTGTCTATACAGGGCACTGCTAAATGCTGCTGCATGGAGAGCAGCCTGGTACAAACACTGGGCTTATACAGAATCAAAAAACAAGTTTTGCAACAGCAAGGCCTACACACCAATCAAGAAAACACACAATAAGCTTTCAGCCAGCAGCTGTCAACTCAGATAATTTTGCTACAGCACACTTCTGCCTCAACAGTACAGTCAGAAAACCCTCAAAATAAAAATGCTGGTTTTAGAGCTCAAATGCAGGGATAGTACTGTCTTGCAAAATGAGAAGACACAATGTAATTAAGTACTACAGCAGCAGTGGAAACAGTTCAGCTTTGAAACTTTACTATAGTGAGAGAAATGTAATAAACAACACAGGATTCTTGAGAATTACTGTAAAAATAATCAGCAGAAGTGAAAATTATACTTATTTTCAATCTTTTAGCAGTGGATGGCTTTAGATGTAGCAGATTCTCTGTAACTCTCAGGTGAAGTAGCCAAACCAAGAGCAGCTCTGAGTCAAACCCACACAAACACTGGGCATACATAGAATTAGAAAACAAGTTTTACAACAACGAGACCAACAGACCAATCAGGAAAACACACAAGCTTTTCATCCAGCAGTCCCCAACCTAGATAGGTTTACTACAGCACACTTCTGCCCCAAGAGTACAGCCAGAAAACACTCTTAATGAGAAAATACTGATTTTAGAGCCCAAGTGCAAGGAAACCACATAGTCCAGATACTACCTGTAAAACTAGCAGACACAATGTGCCATCTTCCCCAGGTCATTACCTCCCTTTTAATCACAACAGTGAGATACAGGCTTTAATGAATATAGGGAAAACTTTTCATATTTGCAGTGTTGTCAATTAATAATGTCACTGTTCCATCTGACAGACAATATATATAACTTATACAAATATATCTAAGCAGGTTAAATAACTAAACAGCAGCAATAAAACTTCCAATGCTGTTATGAATTAAGAGGACATTCCAAAACAGCATAATCAGATATGAGACTGGGATATGTAAAAGCTCCTGCTATAAAATATGCCTGCACTCCTGATATGTCTAGTACTCCCTTTGCAAAAAGTGATATTCATATTTGTTATAAAATGTACATTTACTTTTGCACAGTGACTCATGCTAAACAACTTAGTCAATTAAAACCATTGACTATTCGTCCATGCCAAGGGTATTCTAAGCTATTTACACCACTGAATGCAATAGTCACTTTTACTACCTTACCAAATGCATACATACATACTTTCATACTGACTATTATTAGAAATTAAATGTAAACTTGAATCTGACTGAAGTTGGAGGTGAGAATCAACAGGGGATGTAATTCACATATTATATACTCCTAATCTGACACTTTACCAATTTCCCCTCAAATGGAGCTACATTTGAAGTGCAAAGAAGGCCACATTCATTCATTCATACGCAACATAGCAACTGTACTTTCCCCATTATGTACATTTCTAACAACTTTTAAAGGGGTTTGCAGGTTTGCTTAAAGTGAGTCATCCTGCTTGACCAATCTAGATGTGTGTTTTATGTAAATGGAAACACCTGCTCCTTTCATTTTTTCCTTTTCAGAGGGTAGTCCTTGAATTTGTCCCCACAGCCCTAAACCCACATCTGAGTAACTGCACAGTCATCAGCGCCAGGAAAAAGCTTCCAGAGAGTGCTTGTTAAAGACTCCTAACATTGAGCAATAGTACCTTCAGCTTGGCATTAGAATACTTTGTTACTTTGGTAGGTCTGTTGGTTTGGCACTGTCTAAAAAAGACACTATGGGGGGCAGTTAATGCCTTGGCCAGTACTGAAAAGCCTAGTGGCAACAGGTACAAACCATCTCTGGCAAAGCAGCATGGTCTGTCAATCATGTTGCCCCAGGCTAACAAATACTGCATTCCCTTGGAATGATACCAGTAGCTAAGCTAATTACTGAAGTCAATCATTTTCTGTTTATATTGCGGTATCATTCTTGGCGAGGGTGGAATGCTGCTCAGTGCAAGGCTTATGTGAGTCTGCAAAATGTATTCAGAGAAGTCCAGCATGTCTCTTTTTATATAGTCCTGGGAGGTACATCTCATGTCATTCATACCAGCATGGACTATGACGGATTCATAATGGTACTTGTGGTTGAGTGACCTGAGTGCCTGTATGATCTGGTGAGTCCTGGTCCCTGACAGGCAACTGACTAACCCTCTCTTTATCCAGCCTGGTGAGGGGGCATCTGTGTATTGCATGATGGAGTCTCCTATGACCAAGATGTTTGAATGTGTGGTGTTTTGCCTTAGGAATTTACTTGTGTAGACACTGTGATGTATATTTTATGTGTAGTGGTTGGTGTTGACTTGGTTTTGTTTGCACATGGTTTCTGAGGGCAGCATACAGGAGACCTCTGAGGTTTTGGTAAGTTACTTGTGAGTACCTCCACATATGTGGATTTATGTTTTGAGACCTTATTTACTGAGGGGAAATGATGTGCATGTACACAACCTGTTTGCCATTTGATTTGTCAGTATGTCAGAGCCATGTCTCAATTTCATAGTGTAACTACATCTCTCACACACTGTATTTGTTTGTTTCAGGATTAAGTGGTTGTCAGTATACATTGAGACAATTGCTACATTGCCTCAGGATGTCCATGTTCACCAGGCTGGCCACAGAGATAGCAGGAAAGTGCCTATCCATGGCTTCAGTTTTTTTTACCTAGAGAGAAGAGTGGGGAGATTTAACTGGAATGGGATGATAGCACACGGATGACGAATGGGTGCTAAACTCAGGGTGAACTGGAGCTATCCAACAAGGTGATGCTCCTAAGCAGCAGGAGGTCTGGGGAAGGTTACAGAGATAGTTGTTCTAAGGGGAATTTTAACTTGATAGTGTTTGTGTCTATACAGGGCACTGCTAAATGCTGCTGCATGGAGAGCAGCCTGGTACAAACACTGGGCTTATACAGAATCAAAAAACAAGTTTTGCAACAGCAAGGCCTACACACCAATCAGGAAAACACACAATAAGCTTTCAGCCAGCAGCTGTCAACTCAGATAATTTTGCTACAGCACACTTCTGCCTCAACAGTACAGTCAGAAAACCCTCAAAATAAAAATGCTGGTTTTAGAGCTCAAATGCAGGGATAGTACTGTCTTGCAAAATGAGAAGACACAATGTAATTAAGTACTACAGCAGCAGTGGAAACAGTTCAGCTTTGAAACTTTACTATAGTGAGAGAAATGTAATAAACAACACAGGATTCTTGAGAATTACTGTAAAATAATCAGCAGAAGTGAAAATTATACTTATTTTCAATCTTTTAGCAGTGGATGGCTTTAGATGTAGCAGATTCTCTGTAACTCTCAGGTGAAGTAGCCAAACCAAGAGCAGCTCTGAGTCAAACCCACACAAACACTGGGCATACATAGAATTAGAAAACAAGTTTTACAACAACGAGACCAACAGACCAATCAGGAAAACACACAAGCTTTTCATCCAGCAGTCCCCAACCTAGATAGGTTTACTACAGCACACTTCTGCCCCAAGAGTACAGCCAGAAAACACTCTTAATGAGAAAATACTGATTTTAGAGCCCAAGTGCAAGGAAACCACATAGTCCAGATACTACCTGTAAAACTAGCAGACACAATGTGCCATCTTCCCCCAGGTCATTACCTCCCTTTTAATCACAACAGTGAGATACAGGCTTTAATGAATATAGGGAAAACTTTTCATATTTGCAGTGTTGTCAATTAATAATGTCACTGTTCCATCTGACAGACAATATATATAACTTATACAAATATATCTAAGCAGGTTAAATAACTAAACAGCAGCAATAAAACTTCCAATGCTGTTATGAATTAAGAGGACATTCCAAAACAGCATAATCAGATATGAGACTGGGATATGTAAAAGCTCCTGCTATAAAATATGCCTGCACTCCTGATATGTCTAGTACTCCCTTTGCAAAAAAGTGATATTCATATTTGTTATAAAATGTACATTTACTTTTGCACAGTGACTCATGCTAAACAACTTAGTCAATTAAAACCATTGACTATTCGTCCATGCCAAGGGTATTCTAAGCTATTTACACCACTGAATGCAATAGTCACTTTTACTACCTTACCAAATGCATACATACATACTTTCATACTGACTATTATTAGAAATTAAATGTAAACTTGAATCTGACTGAAGTTGGAGGTGAGAATCAACAGGGGATGTAATTCACATATTATATACTCCTAATCTGACACTTTACCAATTTCCCCTCAAATGGAGCTACATTTGAAGTGCAAAGAAGGCCACATTCATTCATTCATACGCAACATAGCAACTGTACTTTCCCCATTATGTACATTTCTAACAACTTTTTCACCAGTGCACTAGAAGTCAAGCAAATCCAAAAGTTAGTTACAATAGCCAGAGTAACCACAGAAGTAGGCTGAACATCAAATTAAGTGAAAGCAACAACCTTTATTTATTTACTTATCTTTAGTTGACCAGGTTAGTCCCACTAGGCTCATAGTCTCTTTTCAGGGGAAGACCCGGGGTGATATTTCTGCTACTAGGTGAAGTTTGGCCAAGGCATCAGAGAACTTCCCTACTCTTTTCGATAGGTGTCATGGGACACCTGAGCTACCAGCTACTCAAGCAGAAGGGGTGTTGGTTTAACTTCTCATCCAAAGGAAGGCACACTGAGAAATGCAGCACCCCCCATTATGCTGCACTGCAGTGTCAACAATTGATCTACCTGGTGTGGAAATAGAACCCAGAGCCTTCTGCACCAAAACCGAGTATGTTACCTGTTTGACACTGACACTGATGATGCTACTGCAATCAAGACATTTCTTCCACATGTACATTTTGCAGCAAAGATGAATATTCCTTTTTCATGGGATTAGTTCACAATAAAATAAAGGGTTAAAATAAACTCAAAGCTCAAATCAAGCATGTAAAAATATCCATTGAAAATATTCAAACAATCTGATTAAATGTCTTTATTTTTTAAGCACAAGAACCAATGAAAACACCTCATTCATTCCTTGTGGAAGATATGCCCACTAAATGTTTAGCTATTTAATTTCTAGATATAGAAAATAATTTTGCACATCTCCACCTGAGAAATCCATTTTTAAAATTACAATACCTATCAATTTAAAATAATGGGTATCACTACACTTTTCATTCATTTTGATTATTATAACATTATTTTGGGATAAAACACTGAAATGGCTGAGCCCATATAGGTCACACAAAATAGGAAGGATGTCAAGCATCATCAACATTCAGCTGCCTTAGTACCTGACAAAGCCCCTCAAGGTAAGATGCAGAAATGCTTTACACAGCCACACCCCAAGGCTCACTTAGCACCTTGTGTCTCAGAAGTGGGACAAAAGTTGTATCAGGATACAGTCAAGACATCTAACCAGCAAGCTCCATTGACAGAGGATCCCAAACCCGATGATGAGCTGGAGGCCTTTAGTACTCCTGATCCAGCATCTAATGCCCATTGCTCATGCAGCTAACATGATAGATCATCACAAGGCTGTTGTTCTAAGGGGAATTTTAACTTGATAGTGTTTGTGTCTATACAGGGCACTGCTAAATGCTGCTGCATGGAGAGCAGCCTGGTACAAACACTGGGCTTATACAGAATCAACAAACAAGTTTTGCAACAGCAAGGCCTACACACCAATCAGGAAAACACACAATAAGCTTTCAGCCAGCAGCTGTCAACTCAGATAATTTTGCTACAGCACACTTCTGCCTCAACAGTACAGTCAGAAAACCCTCAAAATAAAAATGCTGGTTTTAGAGCTCAAATGCAGGGATAGTACTGTCTTGCAAAATGAGAAGACACAATGTAATTAAGTACTACAGCAGCAGTGGAAACAGTTCAGCTTTGAAACTTTACTATAGTGAGAGAAATGTAATAAACAACACAGGATTCTTGAGAATTACTGTAAAAATAATCAGCAGAAGTGAAAATTATACTTATTTTCAATCTTTTAGCAGTGGATGGCTTTAGATGTAGCAGATTCTCTGTAACTCTCAGGTGAAGTAGCCAAACCAAGAGCAGCTCTGAGTCAAACCCACACAAACACTGGGCATACATAGAATTAGAAAACAAGTTTTACAACAACGAGACCAACAGACCAATCAGGAAAACACACAAGCTTTTCATCCAGCAGTCCCCAACCTAGATAGGTTTACTACAGCACACTTCTGCCCCAAGAGTACAGCCAGAAAACACTCTTAATGAGAAAATACTGATTTTAGAGCCCAAGTGCAAGGAAACCACATAGTCCAGATACTACCTGTAAAACTAGCAGACACAATGTGCCATCTTCCCCAGGTCATTACCTCCTTTTAATCACAACAGTGAGATACAGGCTTTAATGAATATAGGGAAAACTTTTCATATTTGCAGTGTTGTCAATTAATAATGTCACTGTTCCATCTGACAGACAATATATATAACTTATACAAATATATCTAAGCAGGTTAAATAACTAAACAGCAGCAATAAAACTTCCAATGCTGTTATGAATTAAGAGGACATTCCAAAACAGCATAATCAGATATGAGACTGGGATATGTAAAAGCTCCTGCTATAAAATATGCCTGCACTCCTGATATGTCTAGTACTCCCTTTGCAAAAAGTGATATTCATATTTGTTATAAAATGTACATTTACTTTTGCACAGTGACTCATGCTAAACAACTTAGTCAATTAAAACCATTGACTATTCGTCCATGCCAAGGGTATTCTAAGCTATTTACACCACTGAATGCAATAGTCACTTTTACTACCTTACCAAATGCATACATACATACTTTCATACTGACTATTATTAGAAATAAAATGTAAACTTGAATCTGACTGAAGTTGGAGGTGAGAATCAACAGGGGATGTAATTCACATATTATATACTCCTAATCTGACACTTTACCAATTTCCCCTCAAATGGAGCTACATTTGAAGTGCAAAGAAGGCCACATTCATTCATTCATACGCAACATAGCAACTGTACTTTCCCCATTATGTACATTTCTAACAACTTTTTCACCAGTGCACTAGAAGTCAAGCAAATCCAAAAGTTAGTTACAATAGCCAGAGTAACCACAGAAGTAGGCTGAACATCAAATTAAGTGAAAGCAACAACCTTTATTTATTTACTTATCTTTAGTTGACCAGGTTAGTCCCACTAGGCTCATAGTCTCTTTTCAGGGAAGACCGGGGTGATATTTCTGCTACTAGGTGAAGTTTGGCCAAGGCATCAGAGAACTTCCCTACTCTTTTCGATAGGTGTCATGGGACACCTGAGCTACCAGCTACTCAAGCAGAAGGGGTGTTGGTTTAACTTCTCATCCAAAGGAAGGCACACTGAGAAATGCAGCACCCCCCATTATGCTGCACTGCAGTGTCAACAATTGATCTACCTGGTGTGGAAATAGAACCCAGAGCCTTCTGCACCAAAACCGAGTATGTTACCTGTTTGACACTGACACTGATGATGCTACTGCAATCAAGACATTTCTTCCACATGTACATTTTGCAGCAAAGATGAATATTCCTTTTTCATGGGATTAGTTCACAATAAAATAAAGGGTTAAAATAAACTCAAAGCTCAAATCAAGCATGTAAAAATATCCATTGAAAATATTCAAACAATCTGATTAAATGTCTTTATTTTTTAAGCACAAGAACCAATGAAAACACCTCATTCATTCCTTGTGGAAGATATGCCCACTAAATGTTTAGCTATTTAATTTCTAGATATAGAAAATAATTTTGCACATCTCCACCTGAGAAATCCATTTTTAAAATTACAATACCTATCAATTTAAAATAATGGGTATCACTACACTTTTCATTCATTTTGATTATTATAACATTATTTTAGGATAAAACACCGAAATGGCTGAGCCCATATAGGTCACACAAAATAGGAAGGATGTCAAGCATCATCAACATTCAGCTGCCTTAGTACCTGACAAAGCCCCTCAAGGTAAGATGCAGAAATGCTTTACACAGCCACACCCCAAGGCTCACTTAGCACCTTGTGTCACAGAAGTGGGACAAAAGTTGTATCAGGATATAGTCAAAACATCTAACCAGCAAGCTCCATTGACAGAGGATCCCAAACCCGATGATGAGCTGGAGGCCTTTAGTACTCCTGATCCAGCATCTAATGACATTGCTCATGCAGCTAACATGATAGATCATCACAAGGCTGTAGTTAAGCAGCGACAGCTATCACATATGGATTTAATGTTACCTCAGCATTGGAAATATGTTGTTTTGTTTTGCTTAGCAGGGATTTAAGTAGTCTTTCAGTAAGTAGAACCTGTTCTTCCTTTATTGCTCTTGTCTTGCCAAACTCTGAGCATTTGGTGAATTTATTTTTATAGGAATCATAGGAAATACAAGGCTATTAGACCAAACAACCATGTGTGCCTTGCCATAACCACCATTTTCAAAGATGGTAGCTTGAATGGGATAATGAGATGGTATTGTACAGCATATGGTTACAATGGAGAAGTCTACCTGCCACCATGTCCAGCATATTATTTTAGGGTTCATTATTAATTTTCTTAGTTTAAATTATCTGATTGCTCACAGTTATTAATGTGCATGCATATAACAGTCCTGGCTTGCTCTGCTTATCTACCAATACTACTGTTCCTCTTTCTACTTAGGTTTGGTATCCTTGCTAGCCCAGAGATGTACCTCAATGTCTGTCTGCTTTGAGGGTGGGGTAAAGGGGTCTATATGATGCTACTGAATGGACTAAATAGCGAATGCTATTTAGTCAATCCAATACTGTCGAAATGGCAAAATAGCGAAGTCACGGAACATCAAATTTTTTCCCAGGGGAAATATTTGGTGGGCTGTCTTTGGGACTTTGCCATTTCCTCCACTATGGTGCAATCTTGGAGTTGATATATTTAAGTAAGGGGGGTTTGGGGGGCACAGCCCCCCACATGGGGGGTGTGAAGCCCCCCGCTTAAATTTGTGTTTAAGTTTTTTTTTTACGGAGCAGCAAATTTTTTTTCCCCTGGGAAAAAATTTGCTGTTCCGTTTGTTCGATATTTTGTTGTTTCGATATTATTGGTACGATGAAATAGCATTCGCTATTTACATCGTACGATAATATGATATAGACGTGGGTAAAGACTTTTGCAAGCCACATAATGGTTTTCTCTGTCTGCAGACCATGATTTTGTCTCAGTAAACTGTTTGAGATTATCATGTAATGAAGTTTTACTTTTGACTGCTGCCACAGCAACGGCTGTGCTGCTCCTTACAGCATCTGCCTTTAATTATGGGTTGCTCAGATGTCTTCCCTCTGTGAAGATGATTTGCATAAAGTTCATTTAGCCTGTTATCAGTGCTTGTATCTGTACCATTTATGGTTCTGTGTTGTCCTACAAAGCTGTTCTTCCTTTCTCACTCTCGCTTCTAGCCAATCTTTTAGTACTTGAAAATATAAGGCTATTAAACCAGATGCTACTTGTGCCTTACCAACAGCCACTATTTCTAAAGAGGGCAAGGCATGTAAGTCCTGAAGTGAATTTGAAGGTATGCAACCACTTTTCCAAGCTATGTTTAAAGAGTGAATTGAACTGAGGGGGCATATTCCAGAGAAAAGGGAGGTGTTAGGTGATGAACCTAATTCTCCATTTAGCTTTATTTATTCCCTTATGTAAATTCAGATATCTTGTTCTAGTGTTAACGGGACTGTTTGACATGTCAGTAAAAAGGAGGTCTCAAATAAGGAATCCTTAAGGACACAGAAAGCAAGGCACATCTCTCCCCCCTCAAGAATCTATATGAGACTGAGAACAATGAAAGTAACTCCAGCTTTTCTGATGGCTAGGACTTTTGTGGTCCAAGATATTTTGTTCGGAACCTCTGCATTTTTTTAACTTTTTGATATATCTAGTAAGATAAATGCCAAAGGATGAATTATATTTTAAAATGGGTCTAAGCAGAACAGAGTACAGGAGAGCAATAACTCCCTTAACTTTGGAAGAGATGCCCCAGTATTTAAATGTCTTATATGAAAAAAATTATTGACTATGGTTGCTGCAGGTTGATCAAAGGAGAGGGGACAATTTTCCAAGGGGCCTACGTCTCTGATGAGAGACTCATTGGGCACTGGGGTGCCATTGATGCAGTAGGCAATGGCAATTTGTTGTTTTCTGAAGGAGGTGATGTTACGTTTCTTAGCATTTAATTTGAGTCCTTTCTCAGAGCGCCATGTGTTAATCCAGGATGGTTTTGCTTGAAGGGAATTTATATCATTTGCTGATTTGACAGCCACACCCAGCTTGCAATCATTGGTGAACTTAGCCAGAGATCCTTGTTATTAATGTTGAGATCAGATGACATAAATGGCAAAAATGAGGGGTCCCATCCAAACCCCTGTGGAATGCCACTGGTCACATCTTTTATCTTAACTAAGGAGACGTTAAAGACCCTGATAACATTCATTTTGTCCCTGAGCCAGTTTGCAAGCCATCTTATCATATAGTAATCTGTATTTAAAGCTATTATCTCATTTACAGTCCCATTGTGAAGTGTGGCATCCAATGCTTTTGCTTGGACCAGGAAGGTGGCATAAACCATGTGAAAAGCTCATGCAGGCCATGGAAATGGTCAAAGACATTCACAAAAATGAAGAGACATAACATGACCTTAAGAAATCTGAATTGTTGTGGTTCAAGCCTAATTAAATATTTAGTGTCCTGGTTAATGAGATCAGTGATGATGCATTCCTTGGCTTTGCAGACAAGACTATTAAAGCTAATAGGTTAAAAGTTGCTCAGGTCAGTGGTGGGGCCACTCTTATGAAGGGGCATCACCACAATAGAATGCCATTAATAGGTACCATAGCCAGTAGGCAATGCTTAGGTTGAATAACGTAAGGAAAGGATCAGCAAGGACCCACTTGACACTGTTTACAAAACAACCCAGAAAAAGTACTTTTGGTTTTAGAAAGCACTTTAAGGATAATGACCTTGGAGATGGGGCAGGGATGATAAATTCAGGAGAGAAATTTGCAGTAAATGCATTAGGTGATATGCTCATGATGTCTTTAGGATTTGAATAGGATGTGCTACTAGATATGTTCTGAGCAGTGATGTGAATTATTCCTTAGTTTTCTTACACAGCTGAAGGAGGACTTACAATTATCTTTAGCCTCTGAAACAAGATTACTTTCATAGGAGGCTTTTTTGGTCTTAATAGCTGCCTTCAGTTTCTGGGTGAGGCATTTTATATTCTCATTGTGATGAGTTTCTGACATTACAAGGTTATATAACACCTTTCTTCCTTCTGTTTTCATGTTTATTTATATCTACTGACTATCAGAGGAGTTTGTTATCAAGCTTGCCACTGTATTTGGTCCTGGTGTGGAGATTCCTATCAAATCATTCATTTAAATATGCAAGATCTTTGGAGTAAGTATCTGCATTTCCCAATTCCATTTTGGGGTTAGCATTGCAAAATGTCTCTAAAGTGGGTGGCGGTGGTGGTAACCATGGGAGAGGATGTCCTAGGGGTAAAGGTAATCAGCTGGTTTATCAGACTAAACAACTGAGGTACCAGCCATGATAGCAGGGAGCAGGCCAAAACAGAGTTTATGAGAACTAGGTCCAGGATACTCCCACTCCTGATGGGATATGGAAAATTTGATCCAGGGAATTCTTGGTTCACCTAATCCAAGAAACATTGTACATATCTGACATTAGAAGTATAATTATTCCAGCTGTCTTGCAGGTTGTCGCAGCTTTGGTGAACTAATGTGTCTGATTTGAAAATTTGATATCATGGCGAGTTTCACCAGAATTTCTAGTACTGTGCGAGCAGGTGAGCCCTTCTGGGGGATTTTCTCCTTTTATCCACTAGGGTGTGACATATGAGATATGCTGTAGAGAGAAGAGGAATGAAGGTCGGCAGGGCTAAGATAGAATATATGTGTGTGAATGAGAGGGAGGATAGAGGAATGGTGAGGATGCAGGGAGTAGAGGTGGGGAAGGTGGATGAGTTTAAGTACTTGGGATCAACAGTTCAGAGTAATGGTGAGTGTGGAAGAGAGGTGAAGAAGAGAGTACAGGCAGGATGGAGTGGGTGGAGAAGAGTGTCAGGATTGATTTGTGACAGATGAGTACCAGTAAGAGTGAAAGGGAAGGTCTACAAGAGGGTAGTGAGACCAGCTATGTTATATGGGTTGGAGACAGTGGCACTGACAAAAAGGAAGGAGTCAGAGCTTGACGTGGCAGAATTGAAGATGTTAAGATTTGCACTGGGTGTGACGAGAATGGACAGGATTAGGAAAAAGTATATTAGAGGGTCAGCCCAGGTTGGAAGGTTTGGAGACAAAGCCAGAGAGGCAAGATTACGTTGGTTTGGACATGTGCTGAGGAGGGATGCAGGGTATATATTGGGAAAAAGATGCTAAGGATGAAGCTGCCAGGTAACAGGAAAAGAGGGAGGCCTAAGATAAGGTTTATGGATGTGGTGAGAGAGGATATGCAGGTGGTTGGTGTGACAGAGCAAGATGCAGAGGACAGAAGAAATGGAAACAGTTGATCTGCTGTGGTGACCCCTAACGGGAGCAGCCGAAAAAAGAAGAATTAACAGCCATCCATTCCACGTATTACAAAATGTTTAGGCACCAGCTTTGTTAAATTTCACTCAGTAGAAGAATAGAGCTCCATCTTTAGCAATAGAGCTTTGGACTTAGTCTGATAAAATAGTGGTATCACTTTCTAATGTGTTGTAGGAATGCATGTCAGGTTGTCATGGTACACAAACACATTTGATCTCTAGGCCGCCATACATATCATATAAACTCAGCTGGAATGGATGGCCCAATCACCTGCATGTCCCATATAACACTGCCTGTTGCAGACCTCACCTCTGTCACATACATATCCTGTACCACTCTTACATGACACAATGCAACTCCTTCTGACCTTCTCTGTATTTCTCCATCAACACTCTCAGAGCAAACATAGCATCTGCAGTGCTCTTTTACTGCTGATCTCTAATCATCACTGACTGATCAATTTAATCCCTGCACATCACCCTTATTCTTAAAAAAAACACTTTTTCTCCATTCCTCAGGCATCCTCTCACTTTCCAAGATTTCATTAAGCAATCTAGTTAAAAACTCCACTGCCATTTCACCTAAATACCTCCATGCTTCCACAGGTATGTCATCTGGACCAAAAGCCTTTCCATTCTTCATCCTCTTCATAGCTATCCTTACTTCCTCTTTGCTAATCCACTGCACTTTATGATTCACTATCTGCACATCATCCAACCTTCTCTCCCTCTCATTCTCTTTATTCATCAGCCCCTCAAAGTACTCTTCCATCTGCTCAACACACTCTCTTCGCTTGTGAGTACGTTTCCCTCATTATCCTTTATCACCTTTACCTGCTGCACATCTTTCCCAGCTCGGTCCCTCTGTCTACCCAATCGGTACAGGTCCTTTTCTCCCTCCTTAGTGTCCAACCTATCATACAACTCTTCATACACCTTATCCTTAGCCTTTACCACCTCTCTTTTTGCCATGCACATCATCTCCTTATATTATACTGCTGTCTACTTTCTTCATCTCTCTGACAATCCCACTTCTTCTTTGCCAACCTCTTTCTTTGTATACTCTCCTGTACTTCCTCATTCCACCACCAGGTCTCCGTGTCCTCCTTCCTCTTTCCAGAAGTCACACCAAGCACCTTTTTAGCCATCTCCCTTACTAGCTCTGCTGTAGTTACCCAGTTATTCCATAACTCTTCACTGCCACCCAGTGCCTGTCCTAACTCTTCCCTGAACTCCACCTCACAATTACCCTTTTTCAATTTCCACCATTTGATCCTTGGTGCTGCCCTCACACTCCTCCTCCTCTTCTTGATCACCAATGTCATCCTACAAACCACCATCCTATGCTGCCTAACTACACTTTCCCCTGCCACCATTTTACAGTCTCCAATCTCCTTCAGACTGGCCCTTCTACATAAAATATAATCTACCTGTGTGCATCTCCCTCCACTCTTGTATGTCACCCTATGCTCCTCCCTCTTGTTAAAATATGTATTCACCACAGCCATGTCCATCCTTTTCGCAAAATCCACTACCATCTGACCTTCTGCATTCCTTTGCTTAACACCATACCTACCCATCACTTCCTCATCCCCTCTGTTCCCTTCACCAACATGCTCATTGAAATCTGCTCCAATCACCACTTTCTCACCCTTGGGTACAGTCATCACCACTTCATCCAACTCATTCCAAAATTTTTCTTTCTCATCCATCGCACACCCAACTTGTGGAGCATATGCACTAACAACATTCATCATTACACCATCAATTTCCAGCTTCATAAACATCACTCTATCAGACACTCTTTTCACCTCCAAAACACTCTTAGCATACTGTTCTGTCAGGATAACCCCTACGCCATTTCTCCTCCCATCCACATGATGATAAAACAATTTGAATCAACCTCCAATACACCTAGCCTTGCTCCCCTACCATCTGGTCTCTTGCACACAATATACCAACCTTCCTTCTGTCCATCATATCAGCTAGCTCTCTTCCTATACCAGTCATACTGCCAACATTCAAAGTTTTGAACCTCACTACCACACTCCTAGCCTTTACCTGCCTTTGGGCATTTAATAGTTCTGATAAATCTGATAGAAAGCGTGTCCTTATTTTGGTACATCATTATCTTAATTGGTCAACTGATCTTCAAAATTAGAACTCTGTAAGTGGATGGGTCTGTGTGTAGGTGAGTACATTTGCAGGGAATGGTACTCTGGGATGCTTTTATGGTCCAGCAGAGGGTGACTAATCCCATTTACCCTTAGTCTCACAAGTCTTACTTTATTTGGAGGCCCATATATCCAGACTGTTGTAGGTGAAGATTTTAGTATGTCCACTGATCCTTTTCTAGATAAACTGCCATAGGATAGAATGAGACTCCCACACTGTATCAGAGCTTTAAACAACTTTTTGAGGCACTACATGGCCTGTGATATTAGGAGGGCACTTCATCTTTCAGAAACAGATTACTTTTATGGTTAAATATCAAAATTACAGACATCTGAAACTCAAAATATCAAATCTGACAATGTTGAAAAAAATAAATGAACAAACAAAAGGCAGGCTTTTATGACAGGTGGCAAGTTCCCCTAAACCCCTATACCCCGTTCAATTTATATACACCAACTCTGAGATCTCAATACATTGGGGAATGGGAAAGTTCCCGATACTCACAACTGTCATCATACAGCATAAATATCAGATCAGTATTCCAAATGTTTGACCAAATAGAATTAGTTTGTCAGCTCTTTACTTTTTGAAACCACTTGCTAGTATTGCATCCAACTACACTGTCTGGAGCTTTATTATTACTGTATAGACAGAGATTAGATACCCTCCAAGTATATTTGCAGTGATCGACTGACCTTTTTATGTCACAGAGGGAAAGGGTAGGCAATAGTCCTGAGAAAGGCCATTACAAGGTTTTGGAAGCAGGTGTAAAACTCACAAATTCATTCCTGCTCAATGAGATCATTTTAAAATAAACATTAAGCAGACCACTAAATACACTGCCACACTGTGGAAAGCAGTGATCGGGGCTTCACTATCAGAGGCTGAGCTTCAAATTGGTCACACTCAAAGAAAATATGTAGAAGGCAAATGTTACAATTAACTTTTGTTATGGCAGGTCTAGGGACTGAAAAAGAAGAGTCCAAAGCCGTGCAATGCACGTATTAGAGGAAGCAAGCAGACAGAGCCAAGATACTGTACTTTGGTCAAAAGAGCTCTTCTCCTAAGCTGTCAGGATGATGAAAAGGAGAGCTTGTCATATCCTATATTAGGTGTCAAACAGATGAGACTGCTCATAATGATTTTGTTATTAGTAAAGCCATACATTTATTTATTTATTTATTTATTTACATTTGTTGACCGTGAGTGTCCGACTGGACGTAGGTCCATTTTCAGCACAGGCCCGGGGAGAAAAGCTCCACAGTTAAAATAAACAAACAGTAGTTACATTGGATTACATAGCGATTAACAATTTGATTAACATAGCAATTAATTACAAAATATATTTACAGATGAAAAACATAGTACATCAGTAGACAACTAGAATCTTTATCTGCGGAGTACATAACAGACATTAACAAATGTTACAATAAGAAGTTCCTGCTGTATAATAAGTACTAGGCTTATGAGCATCTGAGCTTGCTATAATCAAGATAGTTAGTGGGGTGGAAAGAAAGGTAGTGGTTGGATGGGGTGGGTGATATTAGAGTGGGAGTTGCAAGGGCATATACATACATACATTTTACCAAGATTAATATCAGCTGAAAATTAACTATCTGGTCTTGGAGCTTGCTACTTAGTTCCAAAATATAATTTTCTCACAAATTCCTCTGTCTGTGGTGTGCAGACTTTGAATGGCTTAATGTAATGATGGGAAGATTTGGATGGAATGCTTGCCTTACTGACAGGAAAGGCTCCTTGGCCCTGTTGTGCTACCTATTAGTTTTTACAGTATTAGTATGAAGATCTGTGTACTTCATTCCCAGCTTCTCATGACAGGATAGGAAACTGATATTCTGTCCAAAGCCATCAGCCTTGCAGATATTATGTTGTTCTAGAAACCAGGAATATACCCTTAAGACCTGGCAGTAATCACCTTATTTCCCACACTCAAAAATAGCCCAAAATTTGGCTGAAATCTTAGCTGAAAGGCTAAAACCCATTAATGCCAACTATGATTCATTTCCACCAACAAGCTTTTGTTAATAAGCAACAAAGACACCCTAACCTTGTTAGGTTTTGGCTAAAAATATAGCTTATTCCTACAGCATCATTTTGCCTTAATACACAAAAAGTGTCTGACACGCTGTAATGTATTTTCTTTCAGTGTGCACTCTCACAATAGGGTATCTTTGCCCCTGACACACTGTAATGATTTTTTTATGGTGTCTACTCTCAAAATACGGTATCTTCGCCCCTGACACACTATAATGATTTTTTATGGCGTGCACTCTCAGAATAGGGTACCTTGGCCACACTCATCTTACTTTATAAGACTCGTTACCAGCAGCTGCAAGCTTATATTGTAACAACTGGTATTTACTTTTACACTAGTTTACAGAGAAGAATACATCATAGTTACCCCTTGTCACCTATCCTTTCATGCAGGATATTGAATCACTAGCCTATTTCTATCAGAATGCCTCACTAGCTGGAATTCAGACTACATCTTCATATAATGGCACCTTATTCTTGTTCATGGATGATGGCATAATATGGTTGAAGAAACCCACAGAACACCTACAGATTATCCTGTAAGTACTGGATCATTTGGAGACAACTCTGGTCTACAACTACGTACATTAACATTACAGTTGTTTTCACTTAAACTTACTCCAATTTTATCTAAAAAAAGGATGACAGAACTCATTGTGCCTACAACATATGCATATTCAGGAGGCAAGAGATCATTCGAAATGGCACCTCCTTCTTGTTCATTTGGTTTTGTATAACAGTCTTGAAACACCCACTCTTGAAAATCAAAATCTGTAGACCATAACATTTGAAGACCAAAACTCTGAAGACCACAATGTTGAATTCTGGAACTTGTCCCCCTCAAGGGGAACCCATATTAGCACTCGTCCCTGTGTCTGCATTAGTAGGGAGATTTGGTATTCAAGATTTTTAGATACTGTAGTTTTTTCGGCATTTTGGCCTTTCAATATTATGGTCTGGGATTTTGATTTTCAAGACTTTGTATTTCAAGACTGTCATAGTAAAGTGTGGCATTCCTATTAGTTGCATGACCAGGATCTCTCCCATGGCCTAAATGGCTAATCATCAAGGTCATCATATATGCTCAGCACACCTTTAACTCTCACCATAGAAGGGGCAGAGTTTGAGATCCAGACAAAATCAAAAAGCATGTAATGCAAAGAATTTATGTGTATGACACCCTCATGTAATTGGGATAAGATACAGAATTCAGACATTTATCAAGTTTTACTCACTCCCACAATGGATAAACATGGAAAACCTATTGTGTTCTCGAAATAAAATTGGGAGGCAGACATTAGCACATAATATTAGTGAACAGGAATGGGAGAAGGCCATGGCAGTAAGACAAATGCATGTTCTGCTACTTGTATTTACCTGTTGTAATGTTGTTCATAGGTAGAAGTTGTCCCTAATCATTTTGAGAAAGAGGAGCATCAGTGAAATGGACTGCTGCAGATGGTATAAATTCCGAGCGACTGATTGCTATGCAGACACAGCCAGAGAATATGAAAGTAAAGAGTTGTGGGAGCAGGTCACTGAGGCAGTTCCTGGGTTTTGAAAAGCCTCTTGCCTGCACTTGAACACGCTGATTGTTTGATTTAGCTGATGTTGCCCTGCTTTACTGCAGAATGTAGAGAATGGAACAAATTATTATCCAGCCTGGCATGTGCCACACTGGTCCAGCGCCCCGTGAATCCACTATAAAATAGCTATTGTCAACCAAAGCAGCACTTGTTACTGTTATTTAACAGATCAGAGTGTTGTGACATTTTATACAGGATGTGTTATTTCTTTATGTTGATGACTGAAAGGTTGTTCAATAAAAGTTGTGTGAGAAAAGTGTTGGCACACTGCATGTTCCCATTACTGAGGTAAAGTAAGTCCTGCATTGCATTTAAGGTTTAATTCTAAGAGACTGTATACACAGGAAAGATATTCCAGGTGTTTCAAAGATTTGCATATACAATGGGTTCTTCCCTTAAGGATTGAGTGCATGGGAGACAAGGTGCTAACAAAGTCATTTTGTGTGTGTGCGTGTGCATATGTGTGTGTGTGTGTGTGTGTGTGTGTGTGTGTGTGTGTGTGTGTGTGTGTGTGTGTGTGTGTGTGTGTGTGTGTGTGTGTGTGTGTGTGTGTGTGTGTGTGTGTGTGTGTGTGTGTGTGTGTGTGTGTGTGTACGTGCGTGTGTGTGTATGTGCGTGTGTGTGTGTGTCTGTATGAGATATGTATGTAGAGAGAATGCACAGCTCATTGTGGGGCTAGGTCTGCTGTGGTTGCCTTAACCACAGGGTGAGTCCAGAAAGAGAAATAAGGAAGGGGCAGGCAGGCAGACAAACCAGAGAGAGAGAAAGTCTCCATAGAAAATAAGAGGAAGTAGTTGTCCTGGAGGTATATGAGGGCTACCACCTCTACAGGAGTTTAGATTCCTGACCTCTTAGCTTAAATATGTTCTGAAGAGGAGTTTCCAGGAAGATACATGTGAAGGACTGGAAAGTGTCCCTGAAAAATGGGAGAGAAACAAGAGTAATAGTTGTTCTGTAAAGAGAACCACAAAACTACCCTTGAACATAGGATAGAAAGAGTCTTGAATGGAAAAATTACAAATTTGTAAATGCATTTTGTTTACTGGCCAGCAATGAGGAAACCACTGTACATTTTTGAGTACTGAAATTGTTGAAATCAACATCTAAGAAACCATAAAGTGTACATGAATAACTGTATTGTTGTGCTATCCTTATAAACAAACATGCAATAAATGAAGAGATGGTTCCAGACATTGTGCATACTACTGTTAAAAGCTACACTGATGGACATTATTGTCATATGATGTGAAAGAGCATCTATCTGAAACCCAACGATCTGTATGAGTTATTCTGTACCACCCCAGAAATGAGAACAAGCATTTCTACTAGTCATAAAGTGACATCAAGTTTTGGTTCCTCTCAACTTGTGTGAGAAATTGTACGAGAAACATAAAAAACCTTGCGCCCATACAGGCGTTTGCTCTGTCAAAATTAATTGTTGTGGTTGTGAGGACTACTTTGACTAGAATGTTTCCATTGCTGAAGCTAAACCTTGTGTGAACTTAAACTGCAGCTGCTGTGTTTTCTTCAAAATGAAAAAAAATAACTGAGTCTTTATTGAAGCCTAATAAGACTGTCCTGAACTGTATTACAGCTCTCTAGGAGATTAGAAGATTGGTATCTGGGATATATAGATAAACCCACCTTCTCCAAATCGTATTTGGATTATGGGAGTTGGCACCCCATCATCAAAAAAAGTCAATAGTCAAAGGCCAATTTGTAAGGGCATCAAAAATGGTGACCTTTGAGAATGAATTTGTTGAAGAAATACAGTATATATTGTGTATGTTTATTAAAAGGGGGACCCAATAGAATTACTGAATAAAATAAGGGAAGAGGTGTTAATTAAATGACATGAAGGGGTGTACCAACCAATATTGGGGGGTAAAAAACTTTTGTAGTGAAATTAATTCCACATCCCAAGTAAAAGTAGGATGATAGAGTTTTGAGTTTCATTTCCACATTTAATAAGGAATCTGATAGGGTGTGTGAAGTAATCAAGGAAAATTGGGAAATATTACATATAGATAATAATGTGGTAAACAAATTGGGTAAAACACCTACATTTGTATTCAGAAGAGATAGGTCCTTTAAAGACATATTGGAATTTAGTAGTAAATTTGATGTAGACATTAATAATAGAAATAAGGGCAATTTTAAATGTGGAATGTGTTTGCAATGCCCCTTTGATAAAATATCAGGAGACAGATTTAGTTTAAATGGTAAAGATATTTATAATTGTCATAGTAAAAAATGTGGTATACATGGCAAAGTGTTTAAAATGCCCTGTATTCTATATTGGCAAGACGTCTAGACGTTTTAGAGAAAGAATATACGAGCATTCACAAGATATAAAAAATGAATGGACGGCTAATGCTTCATACAGGCACCTACAGACTCACAATGATCATGTTTTTGGTTTCTTGGTAGTGCAGTAAAAAGTCAATGACCTACAAGGAAAGGTAGTGGCTGAACATTTAGACATTTGCAAGCTCAAATGGCAGCTAAGGTTAAATGCCACAAAATACCACAGTATTAATGAAACAGTCAGCATAAATTATGTGCTAAAAATGAGAAATTTGTTAGGATAAATGTATGGGTGACTATTAAAATGTATAGTTAGATATTTTAACTTTAATATGCAATATATGGGTTATGTATTTTTAATATTTCATTGGTGTATTCATTAATAAGCCTAGCTAGTTATGTGGCTTTCGCCACCCCTTTAGTTTGGGTATATCTGCATCTCCCACAAGATCCTCTTTGAACAAGGCCAGAGGTGCTCTGCCTCACATGTACGGGATTTTGTTCCACAGCATAGGGAGTCTTCCAGCACGCTCTCTTATTATAACCGTTCAAGGTTTACGCCTCCCGCCTTGTGGTTTCCCTTTTGGGGGAGGGAGAAGTTTGCATGGTCTTCCGATGCATCATCGTTGCCACCAACCTTGAGGTGAGGCTCCCTCTCCTCCTTTCATATAGTCCAAGGATGTCTGTCTCAGGTCTCGACACCACCAGATGAACAATGACTGAGAGACGCTTGTGTACTTGCTCTTGAGAGACTGAGTATGTATGCTATGTGGTGCACCCCACCTGACAGCAGCATACTGTGACCTCTTCTTTACTCAGTCTGGTGGAGCGGACGCCAGTGTGTCCTGACTGTGGTGTCTATGTGTTGTGTGTGTTGGGTCGTGGAGGTGGTAGTTGTTTGGCTGTTTTGGTAATTTTTTGACATCAGAGCCCGGTATGTCTTTGTGTGAGTATGTGTATGATTGGTACCATGTGTGTGGTATGTGTTGTGTGTGGTGTACCCTCTCCTCCTTCTCTGTCTTTGCAGTCCCTATGTTGAGAGAGCCTCAGCTCAGCCTCCAGTTTGGGTCATAGTTGCATCTGTATTTGTGTTGTGTTGTGTTTTGTGGAGAAGGAGGAGGATGTCTGAGTACATGTAACATAAACATTGCTCAATATTCCCAGGTAGTCCAGTTGAGCTGGAGAGGACACTAGCAACTGATCCTCGACATACTAGAAGTAAGTAGTAAGAGACTTTCAAAGGACTCCCGGGAAGTGGGTTATAGGATATGCTGGTTAGATCAGCAGTACAGCTCGAGGAAAGTAGTTTTAAGGGAAAATTGGAAGAGTGGAATTTAGATGGCCCAAATAGTTTAACTTGTTTAACCGCTGCTTCTGTGTGCAACAACAGTGGTAACTCCTAAATGCCGTTTAGCGTGTTTTTATAGCAGGGGGGCTGAAGGAGCTAGATTGGCCCCAAAGCGACCAATGGACTACACCAAATCAGACAGTAGGCTGCTTCCACCCACCCCATTCCAAAAGAAAAGAAACTTCCCTTCCTCTAATAAGGCAATGGATCAAAGTAAAAAAAACTAAAGCAAAGGGATCAGCAACTCTGAAACTCCTGGAACTTGGAAATAACAGGAAGAAAACAAGAGATTTTTTTTTTTTTTACAGAGAAGAAGAAAAAAAAGACAGTAAATGCTGTGTAAAATGGGCTAAAGCGACTTTAGTAGTGTAGCCTACAGAAACAATTTGCAACAATTAGTAACTAGCATAAAAAACAGCGAAAATGCAGTCGCTAGCTTAAATAACAGTGAGTTATTGAAGCTGGAACGTGTTTAGCGTGTTTGTTTTATTTTTTATAGCAGGAGCTGCTAGGAATTGGGCCCAAACAACCAATGGACTACTAGTTTCTGGCTGAAACTTCACCAAATGACACAGAAAGGGGCTCAGTGCCTTCCACTTCCACTGGTAAGCAAAGAAACTTCCCTCCTCCCTAATACAGGAAAAAAGAGATTTTTTTTTTTTTTTACAGAGACAGAAAAAAACAGACAGTAAATGCTAAATAAATGCTGTAAATCGAAGAAGACTTTTAGTGTGTAGCCTACAAAACAATTTGCAACAATTAGTAACGTTAACTGTGAATTGGTATATAAGGGCTGGGTTGATTTAATATGATCGGCTCTGAAGAAATCCCTACTATTGTGGAATGAAAGTGCTTAACTGAGTTTACTGAGCTTTGGAATTGTGCTTCTGTAAGATGTGAACTGTGTTTTATTAGATAGTGTGGTACTGTGCTACTATGGCTGGCATTCTTCTACTTTTGGTAATCAAATGTGACAAATGAGTCTTGCCAAAAGTTTCCAGATGTTAAAACAGTAAAATTGGTTAGTGTGGAGATTGACAAGGAAGGGACTAGTTAAAAAATATATTGAAGAAAACAGGTGTTAAGATAAAAGAATGCCATTCTGAAGAAAAATGAAAGGAGAACTTGAGCAGAATCTTAAGCTTCTTCCACTAATTCCAAACCGGAAGGCCAATCAGAAATAGAAGCTGGACTCTAAGAGTAATGAAAGTAAACTAATTACTGAATAGGAGAAAGGGAAACTACTACCAATATGCTGGGTGGAAGAAAATTAATTTCATGTGTTACCTTTCACAGAGGATGAACTTGATGAAGGACAAACCTGTATTTATTGGAGAAGAAGCCACAGACACCACTTAATGTCTGAATATTAATGAAGATGCTGATGACTTGGCTGACCTCCAGATAAATCATGATATTTTCAAGAAAGCCCAGTGGGAATATGTACAGATATCCAAAATATAGCAAAAGTAGGTGCAAAGACAGAAAACAGAGCATCTTCACTTCATATCCATACTTTGAGCTAAGAAACAATCTGCTATACAGGGTAGCCAAAGATAAAGGACAGATACCAAGCCAGTTATTAGTTCCAAGGCCCTTTTTGAGCACTTGTGATGAAGTTAGACATTAGTCACATTTTGGGAATTTATTCAGAAATGGTTAAGACATGAGCTAGTATTTTGATAAGATTTTACTGGCCTGATGTTATAAAAGAAATATAAAATGTTTCTGCAGTTTGCCCAGGCAATCAAAAGACAGCACCTGTCTCAAGGATGGATAGACATTTGATACCCTTACCAACCACAGAAATTCCATTAGAAAGGACAGCAACAGACCTTGATTGTAAAATTAGCAGCCATCAGTATATCCTGGCAATTAATGATTATAAAACAGAATTTCCTAAAGCAGTACTTCTATGAAGAGTTAATGCTACGTCTATAACAAAAGATTCAGTATTGCTTTTCTTTGTACATAGTAGTATTTCCCCAAGACATTCTTATGGATCAAGATATCACATCCTTGTCTAGAGAAATACATGAACTTTGTCAATATTTTGAAGTAAAACAGCTTTGTTCAATTGTATACTGCCTCAAACAGATGTGTTAGTAGAGAACTTTAAAAAAACTTTAAAGTTTATGTTGCCTGAGGCTATACAGCTAGATGGGGCAAACTAGGACCAGCTGCTTCCATATCTTCTCTTTACTGTAAGGGAAATATCTCAAGCCTCACTGGAATTCACACCCATTGGCAGACATTTCCAAGGCTTGTTAGATATAGCAACAAGATAAGGATGAAAACACCACCTTTAAAAATGTAACATACCATTTTGCAGATGTGCAGGACAGGTTAAGATCTATACCGCCTATAGTAAATGAACATATAAAAAGAGTAGAGTCGACACAACAAACAGTGTATAACAAAAATGCTTAGGTCTGGGAATTCAAACCAGGGAATAAAATACTTTTGTTAGTAGCCCCTGTTGAAAACAAGCTCTTTGCAAGGTGTCAAAGAACTTTTTGCAGGTTTATGACATTTCACTAAAACATGCCGCGGTGGTGCAGCGGTTAGTGTTGTCGTCTCACAGCAAGAGGTTCTGCCGTTCAATTCTCGGCTGGAGCGCCTTCTGTGTGGAGTCTGCATGTCCCCCCCACGGTCGAGTGACATTAAAGACATGCAGGTAGGTGTGAGCGTGAATGTGCATGCCTTCGTTGACGATTGGGCATTGGGCTACTCGGGCAACTTGGCACCGTAAAATCCACTGCCAATCATGAGCGGAGTGGAGTTCCACTGTGGCGACCCTTAATCGGGAAAAGCCAAAAGACTTTTTTATGACATTTCACTAAAATGTCAGAAACTCAAAAGAAAAATGATCGAACGAAAATGGTGAATAATAAAACCACTGAACATGGGAAAAAAAAGGAAAAAAAATTATTTTTTGCAGGGTATCACGACCTATCCTGCTAAATATATAATCCATAAAAGACCACCTGCGATCCTGTTATGTCAAATCCTGTTTTACAACCTCCTGGTCCTACTTGCATTGACACCACTGACATCTCGGTGTAAGACCCTTTAGAATTTCTCTTCCTCCTGCAGGAGAAACTACTGCCAATACCACTGATAAACGTAGAAAAACAGGTGAAGGAGGAAGGGGATGTGGAAGAAGGAAGAGTGTTTGAGAACCAGTGACACTGAGTAGTTCTTAATAAGAACACAGCTGTTAATATATCTAATCATCCCCTTTCCATTCATCAACAGAGTGTATTAAGCAAAGACTTAACTTTTATACCAACAGCAACTGCTTCTTTAATGGAAACTTTGACTGGTTTATGTCTCTTCACTAGGCATCTAAATTTAGGATTGTTTTTTCTACAAGCAGGTATTAATGTTCACGGTACTGGACCTTTTAAGAAACCCAGTACTTTTATTATTATACCAAGCCCAATTGTGGAAATTCTTGAAAAGGGTTGTACTATGGATATATAGGAGTTACTTTTAAAGCAAAAATAGACGCTATAGTGACAGTATGACCCATGATGAACATCAAGTTTTATTTGAATTGGTCTGTGGTAATCAAGAATGCTGATAAGGGGAATGCTGTTGTAATGGACACTGATTTTTACATGAACAGTTAAGCAGTTATTAAGGGACAATACTAAATATGAAGAAATTTCTAAAGTGCAGATAGATATGATAATTAAAGGTGTTAACATGGATATATACGAGTTACATTTAAATGGCAGATTATCAGATTAATTATTTTTGTGTGTCACATCCCATGATTCCTATGCATCATGAAAATAAACAAGTACTTACTTTACTCATCTTTGAGGCCTATTTTGTCTTCACATGGTTGGCTCAGTGAATCAAATTTAGTGTATTTGGAAGGGAGAATGAAAGGACTCCTTCCGATGATACCCAGTTTTATAAAAGATAGTAATGATTTCTTGAGACAACTGCATTTGTGGTATATGTCAAATCATAACTTGCATGATTATTTTTCAATGACCTTAGATGTTAATTCACTATTTACAGTTAATCCGAATGATTATGGTATAGAAGCCATCAGAAAATTTTTAACAGACAGAAATTTTTAACAGTTAAAACTGATAAAGACAATAATTTTATTGATAATATTTGTGTTTTGTGGGACATTGTTTTTAACAAATAATGTGTTCGCTTTTCAAGAAAGAATTTTTTTCTGCAGAAACAAGGGTACTCCGATGGTTAACATATAGGACAGTTTGGTTAAGTATGCGTGGGAGAATGCATTTATTATGAATCCTTATGAGTACACACACAATGTTCTGTTATATAAAAGATTTGTTGACTATGTGTTTATACCATGGGGTGGTATTATGGACGAGTTAGATGCCTTTGAGTATTTGACTAATACTTTTAAGTTTTTGGCTTTAAGATGACAGCCTCTAAGACCAATATTGGGTTCTTGGATAGGGCCATATATAAAACTGAAAATGGGAAGTTGGATACATCTATATTTAAAAAAATGTGAAAAGAAATACTTACTTGAACATAAATATTGGATGCATACTTCGATGCAAGAACATATGGAAGGGACAAATGGTGAGGGTAAACTTAATATGGATGATGGGATGATTATAAAACAATTGAAAGAAATAGAATATGATTTTATACAGAGACAATATTTTAAGATAAAATACAGAAAGCAAAGGGAGCTGTAATATGTAAAAGAAAAGATGGTGATGGTCGCATGTTCTCTAATAAAATGGTAATAGAGAAACGTTTGAATATGAATAATGTTACGAGATGCACTCTCACATATAATACAATGACTTATCAGATACAAGGAACACTGGCATATGTTAACTAGTATACCTAAATTGTCAAATATTGTTTTGACCAGCACTTTGTTTGGTTATAAGACAAGTGAAAGCTTAAACCATTTTGATACAAGGAACAATACAGATTAAAGAATGTAAGGCAGAGTCAAAAAGAAAGGCACTTGGCCCTGCTATAAATGCATTAGGTGTAAATATATTTATCGATCTGATAAACTTTTACATCCTCTAACAGGGAAGGACTTTAACCTATTTCACTATGCTGACTGTAAAAAAGTCTTTCGGCTTTTCCCAGTTAGGGGTCACCACAGCGGAACTCCCGTCCGCTAATGATTGGCAGTGATTTTATGGTGCCAAGTTGCCAGCCTGACGCCCAACCTTCAAAGAAGGCATGCCCATTCACGCACGCACCTACCTGCATGACTTCAACATCACTCAACCATGGGGAGAACATGCAGACTCCGCAAAAAAGGCGCTCCAGCCAAGAATTGAACGGGAGAACTTCTTGCTGTGAGGCGACAATGCTAACCGCTGCACCACCATGGCCTATTTTAACTATGCTGACTGTGCTGGTCAAAAATGTTATATATATTGCTTTATGTACAATCTGTTCTGCTTTATATGCTGGGAAAACTAATAGGAAGCTTAAAGACAGAATATCTCAACAAACGTCTGATATCAAAAGATGCAATGAAACAAATGTGTTATATAAACATAAAAAATAAGGGTGATTGACAAAGTTTTAGATTTGCAGTTCTGCAAAATATTAGATGCACTATACACGGCAGAAACTGTAACAATCACAGAGAAGGAAGAATATTAATGGATCTGCAACTTTAAGGCAGATATGTATTCTGGCCTTAATGGGAGTATTTCAATTAAGCCTATATTAAAGTGTAGGAATTTTAAATAATATTTTACTCTCTCATTTTATTACATGATTGTTTAAATGAATCTTCTATAAATATACCATTTTTATTCTGTTTTTACTGCCCGAAGAAGCACATTCTGTGTGAAAGCTTGGAGCCTGCATTTTGGTAAGGTCGAGAGGAGTTGCTGGATTTAGCACTTTGTTTGGTTTGCTTTTCAAATACAGATATGTATACATATATACAGCAACTCTGAGATCACACTTCAGCAGGGAAGGGCAAATTTCCTAATCAAATTGCTCTCATAGACTTATCCAATATTTTATTAAGCTACACACTGTTGAATGTAAGACCAGGCATTTTTGAGCCATTAAACATGTATACATCAGTGTATTATTCTCAAAACATACACAGCATTCCTTTTTGATACTGTCTACAGTGCCAGCAACTGTTATGTAGCCTTTTCACCTTTTTATTGTTATGAAGATGTTTAAAATCATCAAGTACAATAAGATCAGGTGACACAATGCCAGGGCAATCCTATGGGCTAGGCTTGTGAAGGCTCCAGGGCCATTAGCCTAGTACACATCTATGAACCTATGAACAGGTTACTGCTGAATTCAGGGCATTGTTACAAGTTTCTGTGTTTGCCCATACCTTACTTGGACAGAAGGAAGTTTCTCTGTTCACTGTGAGAGAGGGAGCTTTGAGCAGCCTATCTGTCCCTGGAGGAGTGGTTTCAGCCCAGAAATTAGTAGTTTATTGGCCATTTTGGGCTAATTTCTATCTCTTTCATTTCCCTGCTAAAAAAATCCGCATTTACAAAGTTTTTATTTTATTTATTTATTTATTTATTTTACATTTGTTTACCGGGCTAGTCCAACTGGATACATGTCCATTTTCAGTGGAGGCCCGGGGAGAAAAGCTCCGCTACAATACTACTTAAGTAAAAATAAACAAAATGTACCAAATAACATACAAATTAATAATAGAAAAAAAACAATGTACTTTAAGCCTATGGCAGGATGTAATAGTATTCGAGTACAGTAAGAGATTTAGCAAAGAAAGATAAAAGTAAAAAACTTAATTACCCTATTACAACTTCATTGGAAGTTGAAAAAAAATATTTATGTATGCCTTTATTACATATGGAATAACAGAAACAGTTATATAGAGGATAATTTAGAGTGTTAGATATAAGAAGAAAAGAATGGGTGTAAAGAATCAAAAAGAAGGAGGTAAGAATGCTTAGTCAGGGTTATTGCAAGAGCAAAGCCAGTGGTTGGATAAGAAGAGTTTTAGTTTAGTTTTAAATATTGGGAGTGATGTTTGAGTTGTGAGGTCTTGAGGTAGTTGATTCCATATTTTACCAACCGAGTTGGAAAATGTGGAATCACCTGCTGTGTTATTAGATAGAGAAGTATGAATCAATATTTTGTTAGAGGAGCGTAGGTTTTTTAGATTGTTATAGGCTTTTATGAGGATGGAGAGCATTGGAGTGTTGTCAGGGTGGTAAAGGGCTTTATGGGCAATTGTAAGTTGACTAAATTGTATTTGGTGGAGTAATTCTAGCCACCCTAATTTTATTAGATTGAAGCAATGATGAGTCCTGTATGGAGAGGCTGTAGCAAATCTGGCAATGTTGTTATATGATGTAGCTAGTTTGTTAAGATTATGTTTAGAAAGATTAGTATAAATAGGGAGGCATATAATAGGGTAGATATTAAGTGGGTTCTAGCTATTGTAGTTTTAGCTTCTGGAGTAAGGAAAGATTTGATTCTATAGAGAGAACCTAGTTTTCTGTTAGTCAATTTTATTGTAGAGTTAATGTGAGTGTCAAATTTTAGTTGATTGTCAATTGTAATACCCAGGAGTTTGGTGGTTTGGTCTGGAGAGATAAGGGTGCCATTGTTGGATGTGAGTGTGAAATTAATGGAGGGAGACAAGTGAGTGGGAGTAAAAATCAGGAGTTTGGTTTTCTTTGGGTTAAGGAGGAGACAATGATTAGAGAACCATTGCTCTATAGTAGTGAAGGTGT
This sequence comes from Protopterus annectens, assembly GCF_019279795.1. Classification (NCBI taxonomy): domain Eukaryota; kingdom Metazoa; phylum Chordata; order Ceratodontiformes; family Protopteridae; genus Protopterus; species Protopterus annectens. The sequence continues at coordinate 599,395,835 of NC_056750.1, read as the reverse complement.
TTTGTGTGAGAGAATAAAGTTCCGACTGTGTTGGGGCTGAGGAAATGATGGTTGTATCATCTGCATATTGAATGCAAGTTGATAGGGGAGTGGCTAGGTGAAGGTCATTTATAAAAATAGAGAATAGTAGAGGGCCTAAGATAGAAGTTGTTTGTGCTAGTATACAGCTCAGCAAGCTCCTGCCTTGTGCCCTGCAGAGTTCTACAGCAGCAGAGAGACAAAATAGAGACTTTGGAGTGATTAAGTATCATTTTTCTGCATTTTCCTGCTGCCTTTAGCTAATTCTGCCTAAAACACTGATTTTCTAGAGTTTCTGTGATTTAAAAAGCTTGTTTCAGCTACATATTGTACTTATTTTACTGCCTGCACTTTAACAAAGAATTTTTTGTGTTTAAATTACCTGTTTAACTGTTGTAGGCTATACACTCAAGTGTGATAGCCATTTCTGTGCATTTAAAGTTTTTTTTTTATTGTATCTGCTTTATTTTCTGAAAAAAACAAAAAAATATACTTGTTTTCCTGTCTTTCTAAGCTACTATAGTCCAGTTTTTAGGTTAGTGCTGAATTCAGGGCATTGTTACAAGTTTCTGTGTTTGCCCATACCTTACTTGGATAGAAGGAAGTTTCTCTGTTCACTGTGAGAGAGGGAGCTTTGAGCAGCCTATCTTTCCCTGGAGGAGTGGTTTCAGCCCAGAAATTAGTAGTTTATTGGCCATTTTGGGCTAATTTCTATCTCTTTCATTTCCCTGCTATAAAACCCGCATTTGCAAGGTTTTGCGCGCAGGGCAATGCCAGTTAGCTAGGGTATAACTATTCCCAGCTCCACAAAGTCTACTCTTCAATTTTCCCCTTGGAACTAGACAAACTTTCAACTTAAACACTCAAACCATTTACTTCTCATCCCGGAACTTGCTCAAAACTCATAGCAAGCACTAATAAACCTTAGCAATATACCCTCCTATACTGTAGAGAAGGGCAAGGCTCTCTAGTCGACCTTACCAGCCAATCAGTAAAACAGTTCACTGTACCTATCCAGGCATGTCCAAAGGGCAGTTTCAGGTGTACTCTCCAGTCCAACTGGTGAATCTGGGCATTTTGAAGCAATGTTACAATTGCCTCATGTACACAGACAACCCTCTCCTCCTTCCACCAAACACTAATACATGCGAGTGGTGCAATTATACAGCCAAACTGGAGGCTAAGATCTTTCAACCCAAGACTGGAGCAGGCAGTCAAGAAGAGAAGGTAATTACTTGCATCACACCACCAGTCTCACATAGACCTATGAAACCAGCACCGGCAAAAAACACACATAAATACACAAAAGCATACTCGGAGGCTCTAAATAAAAATCTGCAAAAGCAACAGAAACCTCCAAAGCAGACATCCAAGCAACCTCCACCCCCATCACAAACCATAAAACACATACTTCACAAAACCATTGTGCCACACAATCACAACCCTTAAGGAAAAATAACATACCCAACACACTAGTAATAGGTGACTCTATAATCAAGCACACTGATGTCCCACTCACTAGGCTGAACAAGGAGAAGGTTACTGTTAGCTGCCTGTCAGATGCTAGGATCTGCCACATAACACAAGCACTCAGGTCACTCCAGAACAAGTACAAATATGATTCTGTCATTGTCCATGTTAGTGTGAATGACCTGAGCCGTACCTCCCTGGACTACATGAAAAGAGACATGGAGGAGCTCTCCGATCACGTAGCCCAGGCCGGTATGACCCTGACCCTGAGTAGCATCCTGCCCTCATCAAGAATGATACCACGGTATAGAGAAAAAAATATCAGTTTCAACAATTGGCTAAGCTTCTGGTGTCATTCAAAGGGGATCCAGTGTCTGTCAGCCTGGGATGACATGCTCGACAAGCCACGTTGCTTCACTAGAGATGGCTTGCACCTGTCACCCTTAGGCTTTCAAATACTGGCCAAGGCTCTTGCCACCCCCATAGTGCCTTTTTTAGGCAAGGCTCAAAAGACAAACCCACTGCTGTAAATAGCACAACTAACAAAAAATTGAGGGTAATGCTACTCAATGCCAGAAGTCTAAACTTCAAAATGCACGCACTCAAGGCACTCCTCATTATGGAGAAAATCAATATATGTGCAGTAACAGAAACCTGGTTTAAGGCTCCAGAGAGCACCCCAGCACTACCAGGCTACAACTCATACCATACATTTCAGCCACAAAACCTTGACCGAAATACAAAAGACGGGGGAGTATTCATATTCATCAAGGATACCCACACCTCCATGTTAGTGGCACAGCACAATGCTTCAGAGATCATCCACGTGCAACTAACAACAGGCAAAACAGCTGTTCAAATTATAGCTTGCTATAGATCACCCACCATGTCCCAGGACCCCCACTTCCCATTCCTGGAAACACTGGGAAACATAAAGGTCCTACCAAACACCCTGATATTGGGTGATTTCAATTACCCAAACATTAACTGGGAGAATTACTCAAATACAAGATCCCTTGCCCAACATTTCCTAGAATTTATAAACTCAGATGCCCTGGATCAACTGGTCAACACTCCCACCAGAGGTGACAACATATTGGACCTGGTCATCACCAACATGGGCGACCGGTGTTCCACACCGGAGGTCAACCCCTCACTGGTTAGATCTGGCCATAAACTAATCACTCTGGATATCCACATTCCACCATCACCCCCGGTCAAAGAAACCACCGTGAAAAACTTTTCAAAAGCAAACTTCACATTACTTAAGACCGAGGTGGGAAGTTTCAAAGCCCCCATGCTAAAGGATAACGCTGTCCAAGCTGCAAAATCCTTTACTGATGCACTCTACGGGTACCTACAAGAATGCATGGATCATGCTGTCTCAAACAAAACCAAGACTCACTCCTCCAAGAAAAGGAAACCAGTCTGGTGGATCCCTGCCATAAACAAGCTATACAATAGAAGGAGGAAACTAGTACAGAAAAGAGTAAAATCCCAAGAAGGAAAGACATTCCTGATCAGTATCAGCAAGAAACTACGTTCCCTCATAAAATCATCCAAGGCTAGCTTCAAAAGAAAAATTGCCATGGACTCCAAAGATAACCACAAGGCATTATTTAGCTATGTCAAGAATCTAAGGGGCAATTCTCAGATCTGCTCAGAGGTAGTGCAGAATGGCACAAAATACACTGAACCAACTGATCTAGCCAACATCCTGGCAGACAGGTTCAGTGCAAACTTCACCCCCCCTCACCCCCAAAAGGGCCCATAACTATACCAGAAGAATGTAGTGCCCCTGAAGTCACAAACACTCAGGTTAAAGCAGCCCTCTTCAAAGCCAAAAACACAGCATCAATGGGACCGGATGGTGTCCCAGACTGCATGCTACACAAGCTCAAAATGAACTAACCCCTCACCTAAACACACTGTTTAAACTCAGCCTCTCCACAGGCTACGTGCCCACAGAGTGGCACACAGCAACGTTTTTTCCGCTCCACAAACGTGGAGCCACAATGGACCCCAGGAACTATTGCCCTATAAGCCTGACTAGCTTGGTCTGCAAAGCTATGGAGCACATCATCAGGGATCTCATTAACAGAGACATAGGAAACCTCCAAACACTGGACCCTACCCAGTTCGGCTTTGTTAAGGGCAGATCATGCCTCCTAAACCTGGTGGACTTCTTTGAGACAGTTACCAAGGCTATAGATGAGAGAAAGGTGGTCCACACAGCCTACCTAGACCTTGCAAAGGCCTTCAACACCATTCCCCACTCAGGTATTATAGACAAGCTCACCAGCCTGAACATAAACCCCTACATCATGAGATGGGGTGCCAACTGGCTCACAGACAGAACCCACATGGTAAGAGTTGCAGGAGCTAGGTCTGACTCTAAACCGGTTACAAGTGGCATTCCCCAGGGCTCAGTCCTAGGACCCCTCCTGTTTGGCATATACTTTTCAGAGGTGCAGGCAAGCACAGGAGGACTATGGCTGACCAAGTTCACAGACGACTGCAAACTAGAGGCTATAATTGACTCTCCGGCTGACACAAACATCCTCCAAAAGGGTCTCACTGAGACAGATACCTGGTGTCAAAAGCATGGCCTCAAGCTAAATGCCAAGAAGTGCATAGTCATCCCCTTTGGAAAAAACAAATTACCCACAAACTACCACATAGGTGGTAGCCCCCTAAATACAGAAGACGTAATAAGGGATCTGGGGACCCAAGTAGACAGTAACCTCTCCTTTGATAATCACATTGCCAAAGTGGTTAGAAAATCCTTGTATGTGGTCCACCTAATCACAAAAGGGTTTGCATCCAGATCGAAAGATGTCATTGGGCCCCTGTACGCATCACTCATCAGACCCATCATAGAGTACAATGCCCCATTTGGGATGTACCTTACAAGACACCTGCAACAACTGGAAAGACCACAGAAGTACCTCACCAAGAGGATCACTGGCCTCAAGCAGATGTCCTATGCAGCTCGACTGAAGAAACTCCAGCTGTACTCAGTTGCATATCGCCTACTCTGAGGTGATCTCTGCCTGACGTACAAGGCCATGTCCAACCTAGAATTGATGGACATGCTCCACCTAAAGAAAACCATATCCCCTCAAGCCACATGCTACAGGGATCTAAACCTCACCACAACAATAAATAGGACATGATAGATTCCTGTCCCAGAGACTTCCCATGCTCTGGAACAAGATTCCAATCTACATTACGCAGAGCTCCTTGCTAACCCTCTTCAAGAGAAACCTTGACGAGTGGATGGGAAACAGAAAGTCTACCCCAGGAATCACTTCAGTGGCTCTGCTGGACAGAGGTACAGGGAACTAATCTAAGGGGGCAGCGAAAGCCAACACATTCCGGCTAGGCTTATAAATGCCTTCGGGCAGATAGCCTAGTACCTACCTATGACCCTATGAACACTGTTCTGCAGTCTCGCTCAGAAAAAGACAGCAATGTTCCATGACCTGACTTTAGATCATCTGTACAGGTTTTTTCCAAAATCAACAAAACAGCTACATGACAATAGGTCCATAACATAGGGAGCTAGCTCCACCTGCAAAACAGATTTTATTTTCATTTTTTTTCTTTTTCAAAGTATAGATGATCAACCATTTGAGTTTAACCATTTGCACTTCAACATTCTGTCACTTCTATGAATTATCATATACCCCTTTTTGCAACTATAGAAAAAGTTAATTAAGTAAATTATAGGGTGAGGAAAGCACGATAAAGAAAAACAGAAACAGTTGTACAGCATAACGTCTCTAAAACCTTAGAAAGGAACTGAAGTTTCTGTAGTAACTTTGCTTGCAGAAGTAGTAAAGGCCCCACAGAATGTTCCTATGTCAAAATGGACGATATCTTATCACTATCTGAGAAACATGAAGTAAAAGAATTTGTACTCAGAATAAACACAGTTTCAGGACTGTCTAGAAGAACTATTTTAATGGTTCTATATTCGAAGACCAACTGTTTAGGTGATCGAATATCTAAACATTGATCTTCTAATATCAAACCGCAAAATGTCGAACGTCCCAGGGAAACACATCCCTCAGCCACAACACAAAAACATTACTTTACATCTAAATTAAGCCCCCCACACCCCCATAACTAAATATACCAACTCTGAGATTACTCAACAGTAGGGAAATAGCAAACTCCAGCGAACGGCCAAGGGAAATCTTTCCCTGCGTTAAATCGGCCATTCGCCATTTTTTGCTTTTGATATTAGAAGATCGATGTATAGGTGTTCGATCACCTAAATGTTCGGTCTTCTAATATAGACCCATTTTAATATACCACAAGACAGAAGTCATGCCTGGTGAGAAAGCAAATTTGAAATTGTACCAAACAACATAATCACAATGCCATTCACTTAAGAAAGAGGTACAGAAAATTGAATTCATAGAATAATCCCAGTGTGAGTGGAACAAACTTAACTGTACTAGCTCTCAAACCTTCTGCAATGACTGCAGAAAATTAAATAGCATATCTAATTTTGATTACTATCCCATGTCCTGAGTGGACAAACTGTAAAAAATGGGCAAGGTTAGGTTTATGTCCACTTTGGACCTAAGAAATAACTGACAAATTCCACTGCCCTCAGCAGCTAAAGAAAAAAAAGCATTTTCAACATGAGCTCCATTACAGAATCCTGCCTTTTGCTCTCCAAAGAGCACATGAAACAGTCCATAGAACGATGAACAAAAGTCTTAGACCTCATATCACATATGCAGCAGTGTACCTGGATAATGTTTGGGAAAATCAGCTGTTTTAGAATCCCTGCATCAAGCTGGGTTAATTGCTAATCTACTAAAGTGCAAGTTAGGCATTGTAGATGCCTGGTATTTGGGTTATGTAACAGGCCAAGAAATGTTGAAACCACAAGTAGAGAAAACTGAATTGCAAGACTGGCCCACTCCATTCGCTAAGACATTGGTCAAGGCTTTTCTTTGGCCTGGATAGCTATTACGGTACATTATTAATAATTTTGCTACCACTGCCCATTTGCTGACTAGTCTGAACAAGGCCCCTTTTAAGATTAACTGGACAGTTGAGGCAGAAGATGATTCTAGGGAACTAAAATGTATGTTGCATTTAGAACCAGTATATGTTGCTCCAGACATTTTAAAACATCTTTTAGTGCATAGAGGTGCCTCTGATGAAACTATAAATGCAGTCTTGTCTCAGGGGATGAGCATCTCGCTTTTTATGTATGTAGAAAATACAGCAATGATTTGAGATATGAACTAGCTAGACAGAGAGAATACCTTGCCATAAAATGGGTCATTACCACCTTAAAATATGATTTATTGGTACAGAGCTTGTGTTAATTACTTATCAAGCAGCTCTGAGGTCACTTTACCTTTAGAAAGATTGCACTCCAAAACTGTCAAGATGGGGTTGACCAGTCAGCCCTGAAACTTTAAGATCCAACATTGTCTAGGCCACAGTGTCTTAAATCTGGATGGGGTTTTGTTTGACTTGTTTACCATGCAACAGTGCTAGAACTGGTGGTTCTGTGCTGGGGAATCACATTGTATAGTGAAGACTGAGCTTGGAAACCACAGAGCTCATTGTGGCTTATGTCTGTTAGGATTGCCTTTACCAGAAGGTGGGTCTGGGAAGGGAAATACAGAGCAGGTAGCAAACCAAGAGAGAGACATGTCTTTAAAGCAGCTAATAAGGAGCAGCTGCCCCTGGAGGTATATGATGACCACTACATCTGCAGGAGTTCAGATTACTTACATCTGGATTTGAAGAACTTTCTCAACGGCAGTCTCCAAAGTACATTTAAAGGACTGGAAGGTGTCCATGAAAACTGGAAAAGAAACATGAGCTGTTTTAAAAATTAAACTTGAAACCATCCCTTGCTTCTAGAGTAAAAAAAGGTATTGAAGGGAAAACAAATGGATTTTGTAAGTGCTGTTTTGTTTACGGGCCAGAGAAATACTCTGTATTTTGCAATACTGAAATTGTTGAGCTGACCCTTGAAAAAATCCAAGCAATGCATGAATGACTAATTTCATTCCAAAAAAAACAGATGTTAACCTAGGTTTTGTCTCAATATAAAGACTTCCTCAGAACAAATTACACAAATACAACCCTCCCTTATATATCCACCCTCTCCCAATTAATCCATTAATTGGATAATTACATATACACAATACATAACAAACACAATATGTAACTGGTTTAAAAATGTATTATATATTTTTTTAAAAAATACTGGATACTATATAAAATATAATATAATATATTTCATTTTATATGTTTGATTATTTTTAAATGCTTTTAAATGTTTTTTTTTTTAAATATTAACAACTGTTTAAAAACAACAACTAGCAAGCCATTCTTTGTGACTTCATCCTAAAATGTGCTTCAACTTTAATATTGGAGCTATGCTAATACTGTCATTAATACCAGGAAAATTCGTGGCATCTAATCTTAACTGCCACTTCATTTCACAAATATCCAAATGCACATCGAGAACATTTCCGTGATTGTCCTTGTTAATCTGTTGTATTACACAGAACTTAAAATTATGTCCAGGATATTGCCCTATATGTCTGACCAATGCACTGGTGGTTTTCATGTGTTTAATACCCAATATGTGTTCACTTACCCTTTCTCTAAGGCATCTGCACGTTTTCCCAATATAAAATGCGGGACATTGACCGCATTTTGCCAAGTATACCACGTTCTTACTATACCAATTAAAATGTCCTCTAATACCTATATAGGTTCCCACAACACTAGTTTTACACCCAGTAGTCATGATATACTTGCACAAGCTACATCTACCACATTTAAAATTACCCAATTGTCGAGTATTACTGGGAGTATTATCATAGGCTCCCCTTTCCAATAAATCCTTAAATGATTTATCTTTCCTAAATACATACTTTGGGGCCATCCCCATCTTCATCTCAACATTATTATCTAACTTTAATAAACCCCAATTTTTCTGAATAATATAAGTAATTACTTCCATATCATAATTATAAGTGGTTATAAAATATAATTGCTCATTTCTTTCCTTCTTGGAATTTTTCCTGTTACCCAGTTGTAAACTACCTTCTTGTATCTCCGATGAATTCCACTTTAATATAGCTTCATAAATACCACTTTCTCTTTTACAAATAATTTCATCCCTAATGGACGTACATAATGCAATTGGATAACCCCTTCTAATGAACATATTCATTATGAAATCTAATTCATTAATGAATTCCTGATGTTCATTGACCATTCTGGCAGCCCTCACCATTTGACCTTTAACGATAGATTTTTTTCTGATAGTCAGGGTGCCAGCTTTGATAATCAAGATAAGAATTAGAAAAAGTGGCCTTCCTATGAATCCCAGATATTAAACGCCTCCTATTTCCATCCACTTTCAAATTTACATCTAAATAAGACAATTCTGTGCTACTATAATCATGAGTGAATTTGAGGAACACTGCTGTATTGTTAATATATTCCACAAATGCCTTTAATCTCTCTAAACTACCTTCCCAAACTATAAAAATGTCATCCAAAAAACGTGTATATTGCTTTATATGTATATTATATTCACTGGGAAAAACATATTCCTGTTCCCAAAATGACATTACATAGTTTGCATAAATGGGGGCACAAGCTGCCCCCATTGCAACTCCTGTAACCTGCTTATAAAAATGGCCTTCAAAATACAAAAAGTTATTGCATAACACAATCTCCATGAGCGTCATGTATACATTAATGTGGTCCTGGTCAAACATACCTGTTTTGACTAATTGAGTTTCCAACCATTCCAATCCCACCACATTTGGAATAACTGAAAACAGGTTGCAAACATCTATAGTGAGCAGGATGGTATCCTCTGTAATTTTAATCTTATTTAACTTGTGTAAAAAATGCCAAGAATCTTTTGTAATATAGTCAGATTTGGTCAACCCTCTCTGCAACTGGTGTTCCAGATATTTACTTATAAAACATGTCTTACTACGTTTACCATCCACGATTGGCCTGAACCTAATATTATTTAAACCTTTATGCAGTTTGGGTATACCAAAAATGTTACTAACCATAGGATGATCATTTTTCATGTAATTATAATCAATTTCATTAATTTGCCCCTGAAATAATAAATCATCAATCAACAAATCTATTTTTGAATAAGCAACATGGATTTAATTTAAACTACTTTCCTCATATGTATCCTCTGCCAACATATCCAGCATGTGATCAATATAATCATTTTTATCCATGACAACAACCCCATTACCTTTGTCTGGGTTCATTAAACATATCTCTTTATCTTTCTCCAGATCCATTAATAAACTCTCCTCATTCTTGGTCACGTTATTACAATAATCATCGTTCCTACTTTTTTTTCATATGTTCCCTTATGTCAATTTCGCATGCCCTTTCAAACAAAGTTACCATATAGTTGGCAGGTGGATTAAATTTACTAGGTTTTTTCAAAATATTAACAGGTTGGTTAGTATAATCAGTAAACCTCATCCTAATATTCATTTTCCGAACTAACATTTTTAAATTCACCAACATTTCAGTCAACATACCCCTCCTACCTGGTACAGACGTAAATCCCTTAGACAGTAATTCAGCATATTCAACCCCAAATTCTTTTTTGGAATAATTGTACACTTTATAGTCACCACACACAAGAATCTAAGTATGGGGTCGATAAATACAAAAAAGCATCGGACAGCATCCCACATTCACAGATAAAGGAGTGCTTACAGATGTATAAGATATAGCCTACATTGATGAATTACATTACAGTGACCATGAAACAGTGGCAAACTACTTTATAGCCAAGTTATGATAATTGACAAATTATTATTCCAGGGATAAAAATTCAAAGAGGGGATATTCCAGAGTGACTTTTTCTCACCCTTGCTCTTTTGTCTTGCCGTTAACCCTTTAACTTGTCTACTTAACAGATTAAGTCATGGTTATAATTTGGCTCCCAAACGCCAACAGAGTGTAAAGACTATTTTGTAAATGATTTAGAACTGTATAGTTCATTAAATGAGAAGCTAAAAACACAACTTGAAGTGGTCAAAACTTTCTGATATGATAAAAGAATGTCATTTGGTCTTGATAAATGTGCAAAAGCAACATTAAAAGCAGAAAAACTGCAGCACAAGGAAAATATCTGCCTGGGACAGGAATATGATATAAAACAACTTGAGCAGGAGTGAGTGTATAAATATTTGGGAATTGATGAAGGATCGACAATAAAACATGAACAAATATGAACCAAACTCAGTAAAGAATATTTTGTAAGACTAAAAGTAATACTGAAAACAGCTCTGACACGCAAGAACACAGTCCCGGCTATAAACCAGTTTGTTCTTGGCCCTAAGAGGTACTGGATCAGTTGAACAGGAAAAGAAGAAAAATGCATCACTCTTATCAAATGATAATATAAATAATCAGTTTATACCAGTATTATACATTCCTCCCTTCTGAAGGAGGTATGGGCCTCCTTGAAATTGATTACATGTATAGATCTGCAGTCGTAGGACTGCATACCTATTTGCTGACTTCATCAGATCCAAGCATAGCAACAATTTTGCAACATAAAAACAGAACAAATATAAGCTGACTTCCCTGCTTAGTTTAGCAGAAGCATATCGGTGTCAAGCGGGAATGGAAACCAAACCAGAAGTAGATAAAAATCAGGCAGCAACTGAATCTGCCAAAAAAACAAAGGAAAGAATATAAGAAGCGGATCAGATGAGAAGCCAAGAAATATGGAAAAAGGCATAAATATACTTGCAAGTACAGAAAACTCCTGGAAAAACCTCTTGTTGATCAGGATCTGATGCGGGAATGGTTAAGGAGAGGTGAATTTATACCAAAACATGAAAAATTAATATTAGTTGACCAGGATAGTGCACTGAGTACATATTGGTTTACAAATTCCATTGAACATGTAGGAGAAACAGACAAATGCAGGCTCTGTAAAACAGAAAAGGAAACAGTCACACATCTTGTTTGCTAGGTGTGATACATTAGTGGCAGAGAGTCTGTATACTGAAAGGCATGATAATGTGGCGAGACTGTTGCATTGAGGATTATGCAAACATTACAATGTTGAAGTAGCTGAGAAGCATTGGAAACATAAGCCACAAAGCATTATAGAGAATGAAATTTATATCACATTAGATTACCCATTACCAACAGTTCAAAAATAGATGTAATAGTAAAACAATTGTGTATTTAGCTGGCTTTGTTGAGTGTCCCCCATTTTATATAGGCAAGACCAGCAGGAAACTAAAGAATAGATTATATGAACATTTTCAAGATATAAAAGTAAAAAGACTACAAATGCTGTTTACAGACATATTCAGACAGATCATAACCACAGGTTTGAATTCTTAATAGCAGAAGAGGCCTTCAACGATCCTAATATACTGAAGAACATCTACACAAATGTGAACGTGGATGGCAGTTAAGGTTCAATGCTACACATTCTGGGTTGAACGATTCCATGTCTATTAACCTGATATTAAAGTTGAAACATTTTGGTGAGTAAATGGATTAATTAGACTGGTGCAACTATGCATTTTAAAGGAAACTAGACGTTTTATGTGGTTGTAAAACTATGAATGATTTACAAGTGTTTAGTTCAGATAAAGTTCCTAATGACAGGAACAAAAGGGCTTAACTCTGCTTTTCACTTTGTTTTTTTAATTTTGTACTTCGTATGAGTTGTGCATATTAAATTGCTTTTACTTCACAGTGCATCATTGGTTCTTTTGGTTAAGTGCTGTTCTGGTCTTACATTTCCTTAGCTAACCCTTCTGTTTTGCATATGAATAACCCAAAGAAGGGTAAAAGAAAGAAATGTTGGGACATTTATTTGCTGCCCCTATCCATGAGTGACATGGGTGCTAAACCAGGGGTAAATTTGCAGTTTCCCATCCATTCATCAAACTTATGTTTGAATAGAGTAAGAGAAATACTTTGCTTGATGTGGAGTGGAATATGATATTTTTTGTGATACATACCTATCCATCCATGTTCTATTTATTCTGCAAAAGACATTGAGATCCCTTGAGCAGGACAAAAATGTTAAAAGGTATGAAAGGATAGGATCTGTTTAGGTGCTATACATGAGGCAAAGAGGTTACCACTTGGTAGCCTGTAAGATAACCAGCAGAGGAACAAGGCTTTGAGATGGTCTGCATAGCTTTTGTAATTTAGGCTCTCGATTTTTTTAGCGAGAAAGAGTTGTGGTTGTGTCAGTTGTTTCAAGTGTTTGCATAGGTACATACAGAATGAGGCATTATATTCAATCATTAGCATGATGAGAGCTGAGTACAGTGGAACAATTACATCCCTAGACCTAGAAGCCATACCTTTAGATATACGTTGTGTGATGAAAAAGGACTTCCTTACAATCATGACTATATTGTGATTAAAAGACAGCTCATGGCTCATGGTCAACAAATTCCCAGATCTCTTACTGTGAGATCAGCTGTCATGAGCAAGTAGTCAATGTACTAGTTACAAGGGAAGTCATGCTTACTGAAGGATATGATAGTACATTTCTTGGCACTTAGTTTTAGTCCATGTTTTTTACACCAGATATTGCTTTGGGAAAGGCCATCTTGGAGGATGTTGGTGTTCTTTGGGAAGTTTATGATGACACAAGATTTACAGTCACCTGTGAACTTGATCAGTTCTAAACTCTTAATATTTACTTTGACTTCCAAGCAATAAATGGTAAAAAGGAGTGGCCCAAGGATCCAACCTTGGGGCACACCATTAGTGACAGGTCTTTTGGAGACGGTACAGCCTAACACCCTAATTTCCTGGGTTCTGTTTGTTAGACAGTTTGACATCCAATGAGCTACATAGGTATTTAGATTAGCTGTAAGAGTTTACCTACAATACTGGAGTGTGACATGGTGTTGAATACCTTTCCGAGGTCTAGGTATGCTGTGTGTATGGATTTGCTCTCATCTAATGCTTCAGTAACCTTCTCAAAAAAGTCTACCAGGTTAAGTAGGCAGGATCTGCCCTTGACAAATTTGGACTGGTTTAGACCAAGAGTTTGTAGATTACCAATATCCTCATTTATTAATTTCATAATATTCCTTTCCATACCTTAGTGATGAGATTAGTCAAGCTTATAGGTCTGCAATTACCTGGGTCCACTGAAACCCCACCTTTGTTCAAGGAAGACTGATGACTGATGCTGTCCTCTATTCCTTCAGACCAAAGCCTTCTTTTGCAGGCTGATATTTTCAGACCCCCCCCCCCCGAGTTTATTTCAGTCATGTTTCAGGCTAGCTAATAGGCAGACAGGTATGTTATCCATCTTCACAGAAGTGGTGTCTTGGCCTTGGATAGTGCCTTAGCGACTTTTTGTTAGGAGACTTGAGGGGGGGGTTAGATTCAGATATGTGAGCTGGGTATATAGGAGGGGGCATGAAATTTAAATTAAATTTGTGTGCCAGTATATTGACTATGTCCTCTTGGTTCAAGTATGCAATATCCTTCACTATTAGCTCTGCGCAGTACTAGGCATTGTTTCTGAGATTTCTAACATAGTTTGAGAAGGCTTTGTGGTTATTCTTCACCTGGGTGGCTATTTTTACCTGACATCTGGCTTTAGTTGAGTTGATCAGGTTCTGGAGTTCCTTATTAAGAGCAGCAAGACTGTTATTGACATCTTGACAGTAAAATTTATTTTTTGCATGCAGTGATTTTTTTTCTTTTATTATACAGCCTGTTTATATTAAGATTCCATCACAGAGGTTCACTTTTAAATTTGGCATTGCATTTACTTCTCAGGGGAACAAATGTGTCTATGCAGCTATTTTTATGTGCATAGAAAGTGTCAGCAAAGGATTCCACATAAGCATTAAGGTCGCCAATTGGGCAGTCCTTATGAATTTAACCAAGTAACTACTCAGTCTTAGTAGACTGGCATAATTTCTGAATACAGAGGTACTGGCATGGATCTAGGACTGTTGAACGAAACTTCAACATCCCGAATCCACAATAACCAAACACACTTTAACGAAAGCGCTTTCACCAAAAAAGCACTTTCGTTAAAGTGTGTTACAACAAAAAAAAAAAAAAAAACAATAAATCTACTTTTATGCAGGGGGGCAAGCCCCCCTGCACCCCCCACACTTCCCTACTTTAATATTCTCACTCCGAGGCCGTGCTACAGTGGGGAAAAGGGAATTTTCCCCTATCTGCACCATAGTGTGACCGGCATAATGAGCATACATATCCGAAAGTGCTGCTTCGGTGAACAGCACTTTCGGTTAAGTAGGCTCATTGATTTCTGCTTTGGCAGAAAGTGCCATCGGGGATCAGTACGGATCCCACTGGCATATGCCTTCCACTTCAGTCTTAAGGTTAATGTGACAGACTGGTGGTCCAATATGACCAGAGAGGAAGTTACCATTGTTGGGGAGCAAACCTGCCTCACACTAGTAAGACCAAGTCCAAGATTTTGTATTGCCCCTGGCTAGTGTGCAGACCCTGAATGTTTGTACTGATGAAGTCTAGAAATTTCAAGGCATACATGTTTGATGATGTGTAAGTTTCCCAGTTAATGGAGTAATAGGTGAAGTCTCCTATGAGAATGGTGACTGGCTTAAAGTACAGGGACTTCCTAATGGTTAGGTAGGTGGTATGGACTGATGGGGACTGTAGTTAGCTATGATATGATAAGGGGCTTTGTTCATAGTGAGTAGTGTGTCGAAGAGTTCCAGGTTATTATGTTGTCTAACTAGTCAGAAGTGATTTTTTTCAAGAATATGGACAAACTGCTGCTTTTAGTGCCTTCATTTATTGCAATGGGCCTGAACACATGATAGGCATTGAAATCCTGCACTGATGAGGTGCTGTCATTGGTCTTAGACCAGGTCAATGTGGCAAAGCACATATCAGTGTTTTCCATGATAAGGAGTGGTTGTAGACAGTGGAGTTTTTTGTTAAAGCTCCTAACATTCAGCAGGAATACCTTTATATTATCCAGCATCTGTTTTGTTATGTTGTAAGCTTTGGAAGACTGACATTACCTTAAAAAAAGGCATTTTAGAGGTGAACAAGTTCTTAGCCAAAATACAAAAACCTTGGTGGGATAGGTGCAGGCTATACCTCTCAAAGCAGCTAGCACTGTCTATCATCTCCTTCCAGGCTGATATGTATTTTACCCCCATAAAATGGCACCAGTAGCTAAACCAGTTGCCAAAATCAATAATCTTTTGTTTGCTTTATGTTATCATTCTTGGCGATGTTAGAATGATCATAGAAAACTACTAGGCTATCAACCCGGAGTTAATTTTAAGCCTAACCTTTTCATCCCAATGTAACACCATAGAGTGCTAGTCAATACCCAATATTGCATTTAGTGATGACTGCACATGTCCAGAAGGGTTGTGGACTCTATCCCTGGTAATAATTTATGGTTCCTCATCCTCTCGTACAGGTTTCTCTTGAACAGTGTCATAGAGGTGCTTTGTTTTACATGAATTGGTAGCCTGTTCCAAAGACAAAGCAATTGCTAGGAGATAAATTTGTCCCTCCAGCATGTCCTATTTAAGTTGCAGGCCATATTTAGGTCCATGGAATGGGTAGCCCTAGTCCAGTTTGATTTACGGATATGCAGCAAGATCATTAGGTTTGGGTCTTGGATTGCTCTGTAGGCCAGGCACAAGTCTCCCCTAAGTCGTCTATACAATATAGAGTATAGTGACAGGGACTTCAGTTGGTCTGCATAAAGCACATGTTGGAGGACCTTGATCTTCTTTTTTAGAAACCTCTAAGGTCTCTCTAATTGCTGCATGTGCTTAGTATGGTACATGCCAAATGGGACGTTATACTCAACTGAGGCCCGGATAAGTGCCAAGTATAGGGGGTTATAACTTCTTTTGCTCTCAAAGTGATGCCTTTACTAATCAAGCTTGCTACATAGAAAGCTTTCCTTACTACAGTAGACACATGGTGGTCAAAGTTAAAGTCATAGTCAACTTGTGATCCTAGGTCTCTTACCACTTTATGGGTACTTAGGGTATTGTTGTTGATTTGATAGTATGAGGGGAGATTCTTTGTGCTGAAGAGAATGATGATGCATTTCTTTACATTCAGTTTGAGATTGTGACTAATACACCAGTCATTGGTCTGCTTGAGACCCTCCTGGAGTATATTGGCATAGTTTGGGGATTCAATGATTGCACCTAGTTTGCAGTCGTCTGCAAACTTGGTCAGCCATAACCCCTTAGTTTTGACTTGAACTTCTGAGAAGTATATACCAAACAGTAGGAGGCCCAACATTGACCCCTGTGGCACCCCACTGGTAACAGGTCTGCTGGTTGATGTGGAGTCACCCACTTTAATAGTGTATGTGTCCGGTTTGTGAGCCATTTGGCAACCCATCTTACAATGAAGGGGTTTACATTCAGTTTGCTAAGTTTATCAGCAATGCTTGAAAATAGGATTGTGTCAAAAGCCTTTGTCAGGTCGAGATATGCTGTGTGCACACATTTGCATTTGTCAATTGCCTTGGTCACATTTTCAAAGAAATCCACCAGATTTAACAGGCAGGATTCTGCCCTTCACAAAGCCAAACTGGGTAGGATCCAGGGTTTGAAGGTCACCTATGTTTTTATTTATGAGGTCCATGATGATACATTCCATGGCCTTACAGATGAGGCTGGTCAGGCTTATGGTTCTGTAATTCCCTGGGTCTGTTGCTAGGTCACCTTCGTGGAGGGGAATAACTGTTTCTGTTCTGCATTCTGCAGGAATAAAACCTATGGTTAGGCTGTGATTGAAGAGGGTACTTAGTGGTAATGTTAGTTCATGTTTTAGCCTGTTTAGAAGACAGCCTGGGATGTTGTCTGGTCCCATCAAGGCTGTGTATTTTACTTTGGACAAGTCTGTGAGGACCTGCTCTTCAGATATGTAGGGTGGGGGAGAAAAGGAAGTGAAATTTTCACCAAACCTATCCACAAGCAGGTTTGCTATCTCTGTGGGTCAGTGTGTGTGATACCATTGGCCACTAGTTCTGCACATGCTTGGGTTCTACCCTTTAAGTTATGTATGTAGCTGTAAAAGGCCTTATGGCTATCCTTGGCTGTATGTGCTAAGTTTCTCTCAAAGGAGCCCTTGGAGGATTTGATAAGTTGTCTTTTTTGCCGGCTGAGGAGGCAGCTTTTCCATTGTTGGAGCCTTGCCTTTGTTTTCTTGGGCAGCAATTTTTTTTGAGTTTATTGTAAAGTTTGTTGATGCTGGATGTCCACCATGGCAGTTTGTTTTTACTTGGGGCTCTGGCTTTGATTCTTTCTGGTATGGCCACATTTACACACTTATGCAAGTGATTATACAGGGAGGGCTTCAGTGTAAGCTCTGGCATATTTACCACTTCCAGCTTGGGGTGGAGCTTGGAATACATTTATATCCTCACCTAGGAGGGTATAGTTTCCCTTGGTGAAATTTTTTACTCTGATTTCACCCTTTGTGGGTTCTGGTGTTAGTGCCAACTCAAAGATGACTGATTTGTGGTCAGTTTTACTTAATGAGGATTTGACAGTTGTGGCAACGCATCTGTTCGACATGTAGGTGAGGACCTGATCCAGAATGTTTGTTCCCTTTGTTGGGTATAGACAATTTGTTCCAGGGCATTTGAATTAAAGTCAAGGAACGTTTGGGCTAACAAGTTAGAGCTACCGCAGGTTTCCTAGTTGATGGTGGGCTAACTGAAATCCCCCATAACCAGTGTGTTTGGTAAAATTTGAACTGTCTCTAGTTTGGTCAAGCAAGTTTCATGGGCATTGTGACCCATGGAAGGGTATCTATAACTGGCTATGACTAGGATGGGGGTCTTACCCACCATATCCTGGAAGCTGGAGTAGCTCCATGGAGTTGTCCAGTCTAACTAGGCAGGGAGATGAATTTATTTCTACTATAGACTGAAACACCTCCTCCTTTGGTTTTCACTTGTTCCTTCTGTGGTCTAAAGCATACCTCTCAACCTTAAAGAGCAAGAAATCTGGACAAAGCCATAAATAAATGTGGGACAAAGGCCCCAAAATAAGGACAATTTTTAAATATTGTTTTTACAAACTTAGAATATTGATAGAATAGCAGCTTTTGCATTAGCATGAATTTTTTGAAGGGTATGAAGCCTGTATCTCGAATGTCTGTTATTATTTTATAACTTTGGTCTTTAATGATTTGTCACTAATTTGCCAGAAAACCACAATTTTATGAAAAACAGACCAAAAATATGGGGCAAAAATCTGGACACTCTGTGAAAATCTGTACAGTTGAGAGGTATGGTCTAAAGGTATGGAAGACATTGTAGCCTTGCAATGCCGGGGTATTTTCTGAGGCCTTGAAGCAGGTTTCTGTTACTTCACAGGCGTCTACATCTTCTAGCACTAGACATGCTTCCAGGGAGTACAATTTCTGGTTTAAGCTCCTAGCATTTAGCAGCATGACCCTTATTTTGTTCTAATTGGTTAATTTCATGTTGGTAATGTTTCAAGACCTTGCCTAAAAAAGGCACTATGGGGGAGACAAGAGCCGTTACCAACAGCCGAAAGCCTAGAGGAGCCAGGCACAAATAGTCTCTGGCAAAGCAGCAAGGTTTGTTGACCATGGCTTCCCAGGCTGACAGGAACTAGATCCCCATTGAATGACACAAAAGCTAAGCCATTTATTGAAATCAATCATTTCTTTTATACTGTGGCATCATTCTAGGTGAGGGTAGTATACTGCTTTAGGCTAGGGACATACCTGCCTGGGACACATACTCAGAGAGCTCAACCATGTCTTTCTTCATATAGTCCAGAGAGGTACATCTCAGGTTATTCACACCAACATGAACTATGACAGAATCATAACAGTACTTGTTTCTGAGAGACCTGAGTGCATGCATGATCTGACGAATCCTGACACCAGACAGGCAGCTGACCGTGACTTTCTCCTTGTCCAGCCTAGTGTGTGGGACATCAGTGTGTCTCACTATTTAGTCTCCAGTGCTCAAAGCAAATTTCATAGCTGCCTCAGACACATTTTCCAAGTCCTCTTTATGTTTGTCCTCATATAGTCCAGGGAGGTAGGTCTCAAGTCATTTACACCCATTTGTACTATGGCTTATCATATGTGTACTTGTGGTGCAAGGCCCTGAGAGGATGTACGATGTGATGGATCATGGCACCGGATAAGTAACGGACTTTGACCTTCTCCTTGCATAGCCTGGTGAGTGATGCATTGGTGTGTCTCACTATGGAGTCACTTATGACTAGGATACTGGACTGTGTGGAGGTTTGCTTTACAGGCTTTTGAACTGAGCCAGTGTAATGTATGTGTCATGATGGGTATGCGTTTGGCTTGAGCTGTATGTGATTGGTTTAGTGTGATGTTGTAAGATACTGACAACCTGCATGTTATTTGTTGTTGCTGTGTGGGAGAACTTTGCCTCCAATAACATTATATTACTACATCTCTCACACATTAT
Organism: Protopterus annectens; assembly: GCF_019279795.1. NCBI lineage: Eukaryota > Metazoa > Chordata > Ceratodontiformes > Protopteridae > Protopterus > Protopterus annectens. The sequence continues at coordinate 599,375,821 of NC_056750.1, read as the reverse complement.
GTCACTTTGTTTATGTAATAGGTGGTTGTCAGTAAACAGGAAACAACTGCTACTTTGTCTCAGAATGCCTGTTTCAACCAAGATGGCACCAGAGATGGTTGGAAAATATAAATCCATGGTTCCAGATGCTTACTAATGTGGGATGAATGGGGTGTAGTGAATATAGATATAGATATATGTGTGTGTGTATGTATATATACACACACACACACACATATATATCTATATATATATATATATATATATATATATATATATATATATATATATATATATATATATACATATATATATATATATATATATATATATATATATATATATATATATATATACATATTGTATGTGTATGTGTGTGTGTGTGTGTGTTTATAAATAAATACACAGACATCTACATCTACATCTATATATCTATAGGTTTAGGTTACATTGTCAACTGCACACATTGTCAACACTGAGAACACTAAATTCAGAATACCAAAATTGAAAAACATAGAAAGGAAGCAACTTGTGAAACATATTTTTTGCATGGGGTAAGTCCCCCATAACCTTATATGGGGCTCTGTACCCCCACACTCCATGCTACTCATGTCAACTCCTAGATTACATAACAGGTGGGAAAGGCCAAAACCCCATTCCATGCTATTCCATGATCTTGGACAACCAGCTACTGCCAAGTTTTGCAATTTCAGTGTTTTGCAATCAGTTTTCTGACTGCTGATGATGTGTGCAGTTGGCAATTTAACATAAACCCATATATATATATATATATATATATATATAGAGAGAGAGAGAGAGAGAGATTTTTTCTGCTTTTGTTGTTTATTTTAATACATCTTTCATGACTGCCATCTACACTGGTTTTGGATCTAATATTAGCTAGGTCAAAATAAACGTTATATTTCACACTGTAAGATTACATTATGTACACTGTTATAACTATTCTGCATCCAAATTGTTATAAATCTTTTCAATGTCTTTGTCTATCACATTTTATTTTTATTTTATTTAATTAACATTTTTGTTTACCGGAAAGTCCAACTAGGACAGAGCCCATTTTCAGTGGAGGCCCGGGGTGAAATGCTCCAGACATATGTCTTTGGAATGTGGGAGGAAACCCACATGAATGCAGGGAGTACATGCATCCTCAGCACAGAAGGCAACTCAGCAGAGTATCGAACCGGAGAGCCTCTTGCTGTGAGGTGACAATGCTAACTGCTGTACTACTCAGCCACCCAAGGTTAATATTACGTAAGTTACCAATTTTTGTAGTCCTTCTTCCTTACCCTCTGTCACCTCTGTTACTTTTGAAATTGTATTATATACCTGTATTTTGATTGTCAAACTGTTTGTATTTGACTGGAATACATTTTGTAATCTCATCTCGGAGATTTTCTTCCTGAGCCACAACTGAAAACGGCCTTCTACTCTGTCAGCCTATCACAGTTAACAAATGCAAAATAAAATAAATTATTGTTCTGCAAATATTCTAATTGTATGTTAAAGCTTACATTATGCGCACTGCCTTGACTGTTCTGCATGTAGCATGCCTTTACTGTTCTGTAAATATTGTCAGACAGATATGTTGACTCTCCCATTTTATTGCCTTATATTATTTCCTGCAACTACTATGATGTATTGTATTGCTTGTATTCAACTAAGTGGCTTGGGTCATAGTTGAAAACAGTCTTTGGACTAGTCCACCTACCCTGTTAACAAAGTAAGTAAATAAATAAAGTAAGTAAGTATTAAAAAGTAGCAGACAAAAAACTCCTGAAATTGTGTCTTCAAGTGAAGTTGCAGTACAACAAAACTTTTTCAAAACGAATATGATGTCCACTGTAAGCAGTCCCATTAAATTCTCCAGAGATGGTAACCTGTTGAAGAACCCAGAAAATATGTGGAGTATTCCTGAGATAAAGATAGTTCTAGTTTTGAAATGTGCTTTTAAATAAGTAAAAACATAAAATTGTAGTGTGTCAAGGTTCACTTGCAGTGATCAGTGTAACTGAATGTAACCTACCTTATAGACAGAGCAACAGAGAGAGAGAGAGAGAGAGGTGCGTGTGTGCATACACTGGATATAGGATGTATGAAATTAAAGCCAATAAGTTAGGCTGAGTGATTTTCATGTCATATGGTACACAGATGCTCTACAGAAGCTATTTTCAAGATAGACCATATGGAGGTCAGACCATACTTCTTGACTGTGTGTAATTTATTAAACATCCTGACATGACAAGCACAAAATTTACATGTAGTAATGCTAATACTCAAATTGGAGTTTGTCCCTGCAGCAATGCTCCTCACCTCGCTTAAACAAGACACTGTAGAAGACCCTAAAATGTACCCCTCCCCCATACTACCATTGCCAGAGACTGAAGTAACTTCACACAAGCCGACAGTGACTGGAGTTTCCTGCTTAGTTTCTTTATCCATCATGGCAGTTATTTAGGTTTCACGGTAATTCTTACAAACATGTGAGGGCTGCTCAGCCCACACCACAACTAGCACCATGGAATCAGCCTGTAAACACTTACCTCTCCATGCCCATCGGCAACTTGTATTTCCCGGCACACAACAGTCAACGTGTTACAATAGCATTTATTAAGTTTTCTTCGCCTGTTCGTGCCAATAATCAATATCCAGCCTCAGCTGGTGGGATACTCTTATGGCCTACCACATGTATCAACAAACTGTTTACCCAGTTCAGTATATCTGTCATTGATAGCTCTGGTGAGCTGTTATAGGAACCCAACCCTTATTTACATTCCATTTAGATGCATAAGGATTCATGTCCAGGAACCACAGTTTTGAAGTATCACATTTGGGGGTGCAGCCTCCACCAGATTAACTGATCAACCATGGCCTACATCACTGCCCTGTCATGAATTCTATTTTCCCTCATGGCAAGCTCTCATATATGTGCTTCTCCATAGCATAGCAGTGGAGTTAAAAAAAAAAAACATAACAATAACTAATTCATTAAGTCTCCTCTTATCTCCTTAATCCAGTGCAGGGTCCTGGAGAAAATAGCATGAAACACATAAAACATCAGGATAAAAGATTTTACTAATGTATCTGGTACCTCGGCTTGCACCTTCAGAGAATAAATTATTACATCAAGCAGCTTTCTTTATATACATCTTACTTAATACATTCAATTAACTATACTTCAGTAACTAATCAGTAATTTAAAGTGCCCACCACACATTGCCCATATTTGACTATTCACAGCATATTTTATACAACATTTCAAAGATGGATCCCAACTAATCACTAACATAAAAATGAAACAACATCATTCCATTCCCATTAATAAAATGTGAAAATTTTCAGCCATGCAACGAGAGATATCAGTTTACAGGTCATGAACATTGGTATCTAATTCCATGTTTAAACCTTTGGGATACAATGTCCTGAAATTTATGATACATTTTGACTCCAATATTAATAACTTGCTATTATCCATCTCCCTATTACAGGATTTGGGTTTGGCCAGCACACTAAAAAAGAAATAAATCTACTGAACCACCATGTACCTGAATAAAATGTGTTGCTACTGGGTTCTCCATCCTACTCCTTCTTATGTCACCCAGATGTTCCATGATTCTTTTCTTGACAGCTCTTTTTGATTGTCCGATGTACCATTTTACCTGTGAGCACCCACAACCTATAATGTAAACTATTCCCCTAGATTCACAAGTGTATGTTTCACTGGCTTTGTAAACCTTGCCATTATTATTGGCCCCATCCAGATTTCTGATTTTCCCACAAACTATACAGTTCCTACATGCAAAACTTCCCTCTGTACTTTGTGCTTTATGCAGTTTACCATATGATAGAGCTCTTTTAGATTACTTGATCTCCCATAGGAAAAAAATATTTTTTCTGGAAAAATATCCCCATATTTTTCATCATTCAGTACTATTGGCCAGTACCTACACAATAACTACTTTAACATTTCCAAAAAGGGGAATATTTGGTAACAAAAAAGAGGGAATTCTGCCCATCAACCTCCTTACTCAAGTTAACATAGTGCCATCTAGGACCTTCCACCCCCTCCCTGGTGCTCAACAATAGGTCTAGCTTCCTCCTGGCCTTGCTTTCCGCATCCATTAAGACAGCTTTCTGATAGCCTCTTGTATACAACTTATTCCTTACCGTGTTGAACTCACTCAACTATTCATTTTTGTCTGAAGTATTGTTGGCTATCCTTAAGAACTCTCCATATGGCAAAGATGCCAGTAAATGGGGGGATGCATACTATCTGTTGTCAAAAATTATTCACAGTTGTGTCCTTATTGTAAGGTCTATAAGCCACCCTAAAATTGTCATCCACAAAGAACGCCAAGTCCAAATATTGTATAAACTCTTTATTAGTCTTATATGTGAATTCTAAGCCAAATTGATTGTCCTGCAACATATTAATAAAGTTTTCAAACTCTTCCATATTTCCACTGCAGATAAACATGAGATCATCAATGTATCTTTCAAAAAATACCACCTTGTTCTTATAAAATGTCATATTATACAATTTTGTTCTCTCAAAATAATCCATAAATAATACTGCATACACGGGGGGCATACGCAGCCCCCATTGCAGTCCCTTCCAACTGCAGATAATAATTTCCATCAAATGTTAAACAACTGTGCATTAATGAAAACTCTAAGAGACGGATCAAAAAATCTGTTCTCGGACCCTCTCCTAACATGTTGCTAATGGCTCTTAAACCCCATTCATGTTTTATGCTCATATATAGGGACTTCACGTCTACTGTGGCCCAGTACAACTCTTCGGACCACTCCCTACCCTTCAACAACTCTGCCAACATCTTTCCATTTTTTAATGTAAGAATTCACTTTATTTAAGTTGTTCTTTAGATGAAAATTCAAAAATATTCCTACATTTTCAAGAAAGGCTCCTTTCCCTGAGACTATTGGTCTCCCAGCTAGATTTTGAATGTTTTTGTGTAGCTTAGGAATAGTTTTAAACATGGTGTCCCTGGGATGTTTTATGTGAAGCTTATTAACATCTGAAGTGTTTAAGAAACCCAGTCTTTCTGCTCTTTCCAGAATCTCCAATAATTCCTCATTATATTCTGAAACTGGGTTCCCCAATAGCTTCCTATACACAGCATTTTCATTCAATAAAGCATATGTCATGTCTTTGTATTGAGCCTCACTCATAACTACCCAATTGCCGCCCTTATCGGCTTGTGTGAACACATATTCCTCTCTACAACCCCTTAGTTGTTGAAGAGTTTCCCACTGGACTTTGGTTAAATTAAAGGCCTTGAATTTCCTGTTAAATACATCATATTCTTTTTCTACATGTTTACTTAGCATATTCTCAAACATTATAATGTTGTTAGACATCTTGGGTGGCATAAAAGTACTATTATAATGTACAGACTGCATTGTCATTTTGCCATAGCCAGTAAAAAAACCTAGGAATTTTCTCCATCTTGTTGACCTCCACTTCCCTGGTTTCATCATATGAATCTGATTCATCATACTCATATATGGATAAGTTTAACAAAAGGCTGTCAAAAAAATCATTTACATGTAGCTCCCCTTCCGATGTGTTTCCATTAACATCAAATATATTACTCTGACCTCTAATTCCCTGCCTTCATTTACTCTCAAAAAATATTTTTAAATTTAACTTATAGCAGAATCTGTTTATTTCAAAAATCACATCAGCTAAACTAGGGCAATATGTAGGAACATACTTACCGCCCTTGTCCAAGATGGATAAAGCATTGGAGTCTAAAATTAAATCAAATAAATTCACCACTATAAATTGTCCATACATGTATTAGTCCCAAAGTTCACTGATATATTCCTCGCGTTGTCATTGATATGGTCGACATCATTATTTTCTTCAATATCTCTTCCTTCGGCTCCTGTTGTTTTGTTTCTGCTGGAAACCTTCTTTCTGCTTGCCATCCTCATCGCTGGTATTCTGTTGCCATTTTTGACCTCGACCCCTGCTAAAATCTGGATTCTCCTTCACTGAACCAGTGGCTCCCGGTTCCTCGTAGAGCTCCCCAAATGACACACTTTTCTTACTGCTGTTGGATGCCAATTCCCCAGAAGATACCAAGGAATCACAAAATTCCTGACATTTGTTGTTAAGCCTTCTGTTGTTTTGCCTACCCCTGAGTTCTTTACACTGCCATGAGAAGATGCCGTTGTTGTTATATTCTTTTAAGTCCTTTTGTAGCTTGCCCTTCTTATGGGCCATAACTGCTTCTTCCACCTTCACCATATTTTCTTTTACCTCCTTCACTTTGTTATCGAAAACCATAGCAGGCACCTTTTCAGCTAAATCTGTTTGCACCCGTAGAAACTCCGCTCTTAATTTTTCTTGCTGCCATAGAGTTCGCTTCACCAGAACTCTCAGCCAAACCTTAGTGCATGCCAACGACGCCTCATTCCATTCGCTCAGAAGATCATTTTCATCTTCCGTGAACTCATAGACTGGCAATTTGTTGATTCTGAGGCCTCTGGGTGTAATATCCAGTGACAAATATTTCTCTAACAGTCTTATGTCATAATGTAGTCTTACCTCTTTAGTAAGAAGTCTTTCCAGTTTTATGAAATCCAACTCACATGGACTTACTTCATCTGCGATCAAGGGATCAATTTCCATCATTCTAGATTCCCTTTCCTTCCAAATATCCTCACACGTGGAACAGGCTCCTTCAGCTGCCATTATCCTCCACATTAACTCTAAACACACATTCAGCTCCAGAAAAAAACATGAAACACACAAAACATCAGGATAAAAAACTTTACTGATGTATCTGGTACCTCGGCTTGCGCCTTCAGAGAATAAATTATTACATCAAGCATCTTTCTTTATATACATCTTACTTAATACATTCAATTAACTATCCTTCAGTAACAAATCAGTAATTAAAGTGCCCATCACACATTGCCCATATTTGACTATTCACAGCATATTTTATACAAAATTTCAAAGATGGATCCCAACTAATCACTAACATAAAAATGAAACATCATTCCATTCCCATTAATAAAATGTGAAAATTTTCAGCCATGCAACGAGAGATATCAGTTTACAGGTCATGAACATTGGTATCTAATTCCATGTTTAAACCTTTGGGATACAATGTCCTGAAATTTATGATACATTTTGACTCCAATATTAATAACTTGCTATTATCCATCTCCCTATTACAGGATTTGGGTTTGGCCAGCACACTAAAAAAGAAATAAATCTACTGAACCACCATGTACCTGAATAAAATGTGTTGCTACTGGGTTCTCCATCCTACTCCTTCTTATGTCACCCAGATGTTCCATGATTCTTTTCTTGACAGCTCTTTTTGTCTGTCCGATGTACCATTTTACCTGCGAGCACCCACAATCTATAATGTAAACAATTCCCCTAGATTCACAAGTGTATGTTTCACTGGCTTTGTAAACCTTACCATTAATATTGGCCCCATCCAGATTTCTGATTTTCCCACAAACTATACAGTTCCTACATGGAAAACTTCCCTTTGTACTTTGTGCTGATTAGTTACTGAAGGACAGTTAATTGAATGTATCAAGTAAAATGTATATACAGAAAGCTGCTTAATGTAATAATTTATTCTCTGAAGGCACAAGCTGAGGTACCAGATACATCAGTAAAATCTTTTATCCTGATGTTTTGTGTCTTCCATGTTTTTTTCTGGAGCTGAACGTGTGTGTTTAGAGTTACCCTGGAGAAAATAGACCTAATTTCAACAATCAGTGGCTGTAAAGTAAAGAGACTCATTCTGAATAGTGTGCCAACCCATCACAGAAGTCACACACACAGTTACATGACACACATACCTATGAATAACTGAAGGACCAACAGTTAAAGGTAGCCTTTGGTGTGTGGGAGGAACTCGGAGGACCCACTTAAAGCCCACAAAGACACAGGGAGGGCATACAGACTACAGAAAATGCACCCTAATTGAGAAGTGGAACTGGAGAACTTAGAATTGTGAAACAGCAATACTAAGTACTGTGTCACTGTATTGCAAAAAAAAAAAAAACAGCCATAAAAAGGAAAATGTCCTTATTTCTTTTTATATTATGTTTATGAATAAAAACCATGAACCCTGCTGCTTGCAAAGAAGCTAATTATTTCAGATTGTTTGCTCACACAACCTTTGCTTGTGTTTTTAGTTTTTAGTCGGATTATAAATTCTAAACCATAGAGATAATGACAATAAATATTTGTACAGATTCGATACAGTGACTCAATAGTTTTTATACCCAGAAACAAAACTAAAGTCCAGTAAATCTTCACTGAACAAGGATAAATCAGAGGGCAACAATCGCAGCAGCTGAGAAGTATGGAGCACAAAATGTTATTTTGAATAAGTCTGCAACTGGAATTCGGAAGGCGCTTTTGACTGCTTCTTATTGGCATCTTTAAGAGAGCGCAGAATCTACTAGTAGCCAACTTGGATGTTAGCAATTTAAGTACAAGTGTAAAGATGGAGTAGTACTAGGAACCTTAATTTATTTATTCATTTTAACTGTAATACTGACACAATCCAAAATGACCTCTCTCAGCCAAAATGGAGGCCAGGGGCAAAAAATGAACAATATAGGATACAGGAAGAAATAATGAATAAAGAGATAATAAGCAAATCTTCAAAGTCAATATATAATACACTTTTCTGGTATCACTAGACGCGCTATACAGAGTGACGTATAAGAAAACCTAAGATAACATTGAGCTGATTCTATGATCATAAAAACTGATGTCACTGAAAATCAACACCTAAAGCACTGTATATAGTACAAAAACATTATATAAAGCAGAAATTGGATAACCACAAGTGCATTCATTTAATTCTAGGTCTATATACATCGTACAAATGCAATATGCTACAACTTTTGACTTGTAACACATTTAATAAGTGACAGGGGTAGCCTGTCTGTAAGGAAGAGGTACTGTCAGCATAGTATTCACTGCGGATATGTGCAGCCTTACGATATATTGTTATCTGTGTTATGAAATGAGCAACAGTATGTGTGGCCTTGTATAGTATCAAAAAAAATAAAACATAACAGGAAAAGGAACATTCAGAAATGGAGTTAAATTGCTACAAGGGTACACACACACTAAGCCAATGACACATGTGTTTACGGGGCTAAGCAAGAAAGATGCATTCATGCTTGTGTGTGTTAGAACTTAGATTCTAATGAATAGTACTGCAGAAGAACCAGTTACCACAATAGCAGGCTGCCCATATCCACACAAAGTCAATGAAACAATTCTGCAGTTTGTGTAGTCAAATGACGTTTTCTACAGGGCAATTAAACCTGTACAACAGACTAGATGAAATGCATTATACAGGGTAAATTTCCTAACTGCACTCCTAGACGCATATTATTATGGGGACAGTGGTGATTTTCAACTGATTGAAGCCCATGGCTACATCTTAAACCCCAACTCACATGTTGTAGGCAATTAACTTGCCATAGTATACTCTCTGTTGTGCTGCATTGTATTATTTAAATATTTTTTCATAGAAACACAATCCAAATGTCAGGGAAACCCAGCTATAAAGATGAAGAGAATCAGAGTTTTCCCAATGAGGTAGATTCCTGTGTGAACAGATACAATACCATGCGTTTGTAAAAAGTAGAATGCTAAATGATGTCACAAACAAAACCTTTTTTTTTTCTCAGTACAATAGCCTTTCATGGAACAATCTGCACTCTCTCCAGTGGATGGTGGGTTCACAAATTTTTTGAAGAAGCATTGGATTCTAAATGTTTTCCCCATGGAACCTATCTGTCCACTCCAGCAGCACAGCATGAAACATCTGATTTGGGATTAACTTGTAGACTAAAGAGTTAAAAACACCAGCTAGAAGTCTTCGGAAAGAAAGGATAGGAAATCAATGAATATCCCTAATGAGTTTATTGGGTCATCTTTCCTCTGTGCTGGCAATTCTGACAGGGAAATCGATATGGACAGGAGGTTTGGCAGGATGCCAGGAATGCCTGAAATGTAATAGACAAGAAGGAACAGATGGGCACGAAAAGGTGATACAGCGGCAGATGTCAGCTGAAGTTGTAGGGTAATGATAACAGCAGCAGGAACATTCGTACTGCTCAGGGCTTAGAAAAAAAGCAAATCTACCAGCAGTTTACAAGTCTAAATGAACCAGGACACATGGCCTCATCCCCTCTCAGTATTTCACCTTTTCATATGCTCCAGGTTTCCCTGGATGTTACTAAGCGGAGAGTGGGCAAGAATATTCTTATAAATTGCCATGCTTTGTGTGCTCTAACACATTGTTTCCCAGAGGATTAGAGTTCAAAATAAATAAATAAAAAGAAAGACCTAATGTCTCTTGCATACCATTGTTAAGCATGCCTTGTGAACAAACTTTAGTTAGGACTGTTCTTGCACTTACATTTTGCAGTTCAAACACCAACCACAGAGCTCTGCGTCCCTGATTATTACTACAGAGCCGCTTTCATATGCTGCTCCACCACAGATCTGTTTCCTTATGATTCCTACTCAATACTGACTTACTGCCCCTTTCTTATGACCTTGTTGTGGCTACTGTGTTTCTCTTTCCTTTGTACATAGAGCTATACTGTTTTTTTCCCTTTGCATTATACTCAAAACTCCACTGTTTCAGATTCTATACAAATGTTGCACATTTTCACTATCAGAAAGCAGGCTCCTTTTAAGTTACATAACTGGTCTCTTACTCCTTTCATCTTAAAAAATGGTAACTAGTCACTTTGATTGTGACCAGACAGCCATATACAACGTAGCCCTAAGGTTTGGAGGACCTGGAGTTATTTATAATAGAGAGGGTGGTGTAGAGGGTCTCTCTACAAGAGTATATAGGTGGGGCAGAGTTCCACAAAGAAAAAAAAAAGTTCCACTTCATTATCTGGATCCAACCAAACAATCTTCAAGAAATTAGTCTTTGATGAAGTATACCCTCAATTTAAAAACAGGCACTCTTATACCCCATTACATAACAACTATGAACCTAACCTTCGCACAGCAATCCACTGAGTCTTGTAATGTACATCAGCTTTTAGCTGTTCATGCCACATGGTTACTGACCTCTTTTAACCTTCTATGAATGAATCAATTGTCCTATTTCTCCAGCGCTCAGGAGCTACTGTCCCTCCCCCATGCACACCAACAACCCTGGTCTTATTACAACCCTGCATACAGTTGAGTTTCAGTTCTTCCCTCTCCTCTCCCTCCCACATGTGCAACACCAACCCTGTTTTTACTGCAGCCTTTCATACAGCTGGCTTTCAGTCCCCGACCCCTTTTCCATCTCTCCCTCATGCCTAACTTTAAAGTTGTGCATACAGAACCCATAATACATCTGGCTTTCATTTATTTCCCTTTGACTCACTCCCTCCTTAATGTAAAGTTCCTACCTTGCAGGACTACAGCAGCTCCCCATGGGGCACTGTATCATGTGATCCCCCCCCCCAATCACAGCTCGATTCTCTTTGATAACTGCTTTGCAGACAAGACTTTCCTTGGTCACTATGCTCCCCTAAAACGTCCGAATTTCTTCCATTTCCACACCTCACCAGACTAGCAGCATCCTGTCCAACTCATTGTTCTTATGCAGTTAACTTTTCATTCCTTCATTCCTCTGTCATGTGACATTCTGAACACTCTTCTCCATAGTACTGCGGTGGAACTAGCCTTAATCATGTGATCCATGTTGGCTCTGAGGCGCAGTTTGAAATTCACTTGGTTGGAAGACTTGCCCTCTTAAAATGCACTAAACAAGACAGGAAACTGAATTATTTCCCCCTTTTATATCAAGAAATCAGGTTTTTCCTTGCTGTATTTTCAAATAAATTGTACTTCTTTAGTATTCACCTTCAGATGGCAATTTGTCACCAGATTTGTATTGTAGTTGTGTTTCTCTGTTTAAGTCTCTGGTATGTTCTTCACAGCAGAAATGCAAAAGCGGGTGTTAGTGTTCAATTGTCTATGAATGCAAAAACAAACAAATAAAAAAAATCTCTAGCAGTATGCAGAAATTTGCCTATTTACAAAAGGAAGCCCTGACACTTTACAGTCAATACAAACTTCCCAGGATAATCAGCTGAAGATGGAATATTTACCTAACGTTAAATTCTTCTCAGAGTTCTACTCCTGTTATCTCAAGGCTTGGTTAAATGGAATGGCACTGGAACTGAAATAGATACAACTGTATCAAATGGTTTAATGAAAATTAAAATGCTTTTACAGCCACTCTAGGAAGTGATAAAGATTATATTTAGGCAGGCTTGAGAGGGAAACAGATTCTATTTTGCTAGGTCAAAGTTGTATCGGCACAACCTATAAATGCAAAAATGCAAGAACTAGGCAGAGGCTTTAAGCTGTTTTACTGCTGCACAGACTGTGCAGAAAGGCATGCCACATTTACAGATTTGCACTGGTTCTGGCAAACACTAGAGAACCCATACATTTAACTAACCCCTGTGAAAACATCAAGAATGGACATAAGATCCTGACATAGACTTCTCAGACATCTGCAATATTCAGACTTGCAGCATCTTGGCTGAGCGGGACTTTTATTTATTCACAACTTTCTTTTGTTCTGCAGCACATTTGTTGACTCAGACTTCTAATACACTATAGTGAAACATATGGTAATTATCAGTGCAAATACACTGCAAAAATGGAGAGGCATTGCTAACTTAATTCGTCACCAACTGCACTTTCACTGACCTTAACAAGCTGCTTAATATATTTTACCACAAGGCTTCCCCTGAAAAAGGGCCCTCAAGTCTCAAAAGACCTTCCTGCTCATGACAATGAAACAAAATCAACTGGCATTAAATAATGAGTGCTTCTTCTCTTTAAATCAGGTGGTTCAGTAGTGTCTCTCTCACTGTGTTTCTCTTTCTGATGGTACCCTAAAACATTTCAGTACTACCAAACTCTGTTGCCAGGGACAACTAATACCAGCAATCAATCCAGATTCCTTAACAGGTGAAATAGAGGCACTTTACAAGGGATAGTTGTCAAAGTGTAACACCCATGACTGCTACATTACCTGCTGTATCCATGGGGCATTAGCTGAGAACCTCAGAAGCTCATGAGAAGATGAGGACATACATATGATACATATGCTCACAAGGACCAAGCAGTTACCTGGGCTATTACTACCAGAACCCTCAATAGAGGCCGCCTGTCAAAATCAGACATGTGTGTTGTTGTTGTTGTTTGTCTTTGTCGCCACAGCGGAACTCCGGTCTGCTAATGATTGGCAGTAGATTTTTACAAAACGCCGAGGTGCCAGCTCGACGCTCAACCTTCAACGAAGGCATGCCCATTTACGCATGCATGTCTTTCGAATGCTACCCAACCACGGGGAGGACATGCAGAGTCCACACAGAAGGCACTCCCAAGCCCAGCCGAGAATCAAACGGGAGAACCTCTTGCTGTGAGGTAACAACACTACCGCCGACATGTGTGTAATACTCATTTATGCAAGGGCTTCATGCTGACAGTTTCACAGTGTAAGAGGTCATTTGACAGGTCAGTTACAGTTTCTTTCCAAACATCAGAATGGTAAAAGAGATGTAGTAATGCCAATACTTGGGTTTTTCATCCCATCAGAGTTGCTGTTATCCTCCTGACTTTTTAGCTATAAAAAAATTCTATGGTATTTTTTTTTTGTTTGTTTGATAAACATAACAAAATATCAAAATAAGTCCTGCTCATAGGTTTATAGATTCATGGGACATTACTGGGATAACACCTTAAGAGCCCATACAAGTATAGTCAATATAACCCATTTTACTCAATATATTGTTTCTAAGGGCAAGAGCATGGCATAGATTTGTGCCTATGTCTTGAGTATCTTACAGATTTCCCCTGTCCATAGGGAACATAAGTGCTACCCCAGGTGTGAATTTGTGATTCTCTATCCATTGGTCCAAATTTCTCTTGAGCAGAGTCAGGGAAGAGCTCCGCTTAATGTTAATAGGAAGCCTATTTCAAAGAAGGCGCAATCTCTGAGACACATATCTGTCTCTCCAGCATGTTTTGTTTGAGCTGCTGACTAAGTTTAGAGCCCTAAATTAGATGACCCTCATACTGTTTGACTTGTGGATATGTTGCAGCTCCATCAAGGCTGGATTTATGATTGCCTTGTAGGTCACCCCTTAATAGTTGGTAGGAGAATATTTTCTTTGTGAGGAGCTTCTGAGGTCACTCCAGCTGATGTAAGTGCCTAGTCAAGTACATGCCAAATGGTGCATTGATTGTACTTAATTATAGGTTTAATGAGGGCTGAGTACAGTGGAACTATAACTTCCTTGGATCTGGACACTAAACCTTTACTTATAAGTGATGCCACATAGGAGGTCTTCCTCACCACTGTGGACACATTGCAGTCAAGGTTTAGGCTACTATCTAGCCATGTACCTAGATCTCTCACCTCTCAGCCTGCTCTTAGGGGTGTGCTATTGCTGTTGCAAGTTGCAAGGGTATTTGACTTCCCAAAGGTGATGATAATGCCTTTTTCACATTTAGTTTTAGACCATGGTCCTGGCACCAATCATTTGTCTAATCTAGATCCTCCTGAAGGATATCTACATCATTGGGGAATTCAGTGATTGCCCCAGTGTCTGTAGAAAAGAGTGTTTCTCCAACTCGTACCTGCACTATGATAGTGACCACCCATATATTCTCAAACGTAATATTGTAAAAGGACAAATGGTTAGAATAGCAAGGATGAAATCGGACAAAACAGATTTTGCGAATGAAATTAATTATGTCCACACACTGTTTGGGGAATGAGGGTACCTGATAATTTAATTAATCCCATTAAAAGTAGTGTTGTACAGGGGTGGGGATCTATTTACCTACCACTACTGACTAGTGGAGAAAGAGTTGGTGTCAAAAAGAGTTTGGTGGGGACAGAACAAATAGCACCACAACTACCATACTTGATACTAACACACTATGCTAATATTGGGTGGGTGAAGAGATGTATTAACAACACCTGGGATATATTTAGAAGGATGCCCACTAAGGTGGATTTTTTTCAGAAACCCCTTAGATACAGTTTTAAAAGGAACCACAATTGAAAGAATATATTAGAAAAGAAAAAGGGAGACAATAGAGAAGGGGCATGTCCTAAACGTGGTACCTTTAAATGTGGTAGGTGCTCCCAATGTCCCTTTATAGTGGGAATGAAAGATCTAGACATACCCAGTATTTTTTGTAAGCTTAAGGGTAGGACATACTCCAGTTGCTACACAAAAAGAGTGGTGTATTTTGCTTATTGTACTGTATGCTGGGCATACTACATAGGGAAGACAGAGCGCAACTTGAGGCAACGTATATACGAGCATATGTACGATATTAACAGGAAAAATGAAAACAATGCTCTATATAGACATTTGTTAACCTGCAAAAAAGCTGATTACAAATTCTAGGTATTGGAAGAAGTGAAGCAAAATGAGAGGGGGGGAGATTGGGAGACTAAATTAGAATTTCGGGAAATGGTTTGGCAGTTGAGGTTGGATGCATGTAATAGCCAAGGGTTCAACGATCACATATCTATCACCCCAGCCCTAAAAATACTAGCATCCAACCCCAAAAGATCAGACCTATAACAATATACACAATATATATATGTTTTTATATCCACATTTTTTATACCCATATGTTTATATCCACATTTCATATTTTTTTATAGGTTCATAGGTAGGTACTAGGCTATCGGCCCAAGGGCCTATGTAAGCCTAGCCAGCAAGGTACCATAGCTTACGCCACCCAAGAAAGTTATTTTTCTGTGCCACTGTCCAGCAGAGACACAGAAGTGATCCCCGGGGTGTATTTCCTATTTCCCATCCACTCATCAAGATTTTTCTTGAAGAGTGCTAATGAAGAACATTGCTTGACATAGATGGGTAGCTTGTTCCAGAGTATAGGAAGTCTCTGGGACAGGAATCTATCCCTCCAGTGTGTCCTGTTTATTGTGGTCACAAAGTTTAGGTCCCTAGAGCTTGGAGGGATTGGGATTACTTTAGGTGTAGCATGTCCAACAGCTCTGGGTTTGACATAGCTTTATATGTTAGGCAGAGATCACCTCGGAGTAGGCGATATGCTATGGAGTAAAGCTGGAGTTTTTTGAGGCGGTCAGTGTAGGGCATTTGTTTGAGGGCAGTAATCCTCTTTGTGAGGTAATTCTGTGGCCTTTCCAGCTACTACAGATGTCTTGTGAGGTACATTCCAAAAGGAGCGTTGTACTCTATAATGGGTCTAAAGAGTGACGAGTAGAGGGGAACAATGACCTCTTTTTTCCTGGATGAGAACCCTTTTATGATGAGGTGTGCCACGTAGAAGGACTTCCTGAATACTGTGGCGATGTGACTATCAAAGGAGAGACTATTGTCCACCTGGGTCCCAAGGTCTCTTATCACGCATTCGGTGTTAAGTAGATTGCTGCCTATGTGGTAGTTCATGGGTACAGAGTTTTTACCAAAGGGGATGACACTGCACTTTTTGGCATTGAGCTTGAGGCCATGGCTCTGACACCAGGCATCTGTCTCAGTGAGGTCCTTCTGTAGGATGTCCACATCATTTGGGGACTTGACTATGGCTCCTAGTTTGCAGTCATCTGTGAACTTCATCAGCCAGAGGCCTTCTGTGTTAGCCTGTACTTCACAGAAGATACCAAACAGAAGACGTCCCAGGATGGAACCCTGTGGCACTCCACTTGTCACTGCCTTGAGGTCAGATTTGGAGTCTGCAACTTTTACAGTGTGGGTTCTGTCAGTGAGCCAGTTGGCAATCCATCTTGTGATGTAGGGATTTATACCTAGTTTAGTGAGTTTAGCTATAATTCCAGAATGGGGGATGGTGTTGAAAGCCTTGGTGAGGTCAAGATAGGCTGTGTGAACCACCTTACCCTCATCCAAGGCTTTGGTGACTGCCTCAAAGAAGTCGATCAGGTTCAGGAGGCATGATCTGCCTTTCACAAACCTGAACTGGGTGGGATCCAGAGTTTGGAGGTTACCAATGTCTTTGTTTATGAGTTCCATGATGATACGTTCCATGGCCTTGCAGACCAGGCTCGTCAGGCTAATAGGTTGATAGTTCCCGGGATCAGTGGTGGCTCCCCCTTTGTGGAGTGGGATAACTGTTGCTGTGTGCCATTCAGTGGGCACAAAGCCTGATGCGAGGCTATTATTGAACATGGTGCTTAAGTGGGGAGCCACTTTGTTCTGAAGTTCGTGTAAAACGCAGCCTGGGATGTTGTCCGGTCCCATGGATGCTGTGGTTTTGGCTTTAGAGAGTGCAGCTTTTACCTGTGTAGTTGTGATTACAGGGACTCTGCATTCTTCCTGTATAGATATGGGCCCTTTAGGGGGTGAGAGTGGGGTAAAGTTAGCACTGAACCGATCTGCCAGGATGTTGGCAATATCAGTTGGTTCTGTAATTTTCATGCCTTTGTGCTGTAACTCAGAGCAGATCTGGGTGTTGCCATCTAGATTCTTGACATAGCTATAGAATGCTTTGTGGTTGTCCTTGGATTTAGTGGTGATTTTGTTTTCGTGGCTAGCTTTGGAGGATCTTTTAAGGGATCTCAGCTTCTTACTGAGGCTGACCAGGGAGCTCCTCCACTCATGGGATTTTACTCTCTTTTGCAACAGTTTCTTCCTTCTGTTGTACAGTTTGTTTATGGCAGGGGACCACCAGATTGGCTTTCTTTTTTTGGAGGATAGCATCTTGGTTCTGTTTGGGATAGCACGATCCATGCACTTGTGTAAGTGCTTATAGAGTGCATTTGTGTAGGATTCAGCAGTTGTAACTGTATTGTCCATCTGCATGGGTGTCATGAAATTCACCACTTCTGTCTTAAGAAGCATGAAGTTGGCTTTGGAGAAATTTTTTACTGTGGTTTCCTTAATGGGGGGGGGCGGGATGTGGATATCAAGGGTGATAAGCTTATGGTCGGATCGGACCAACGAGGAGTTGACTTCAGGTGTGGAACACTGGTCACTCATGTTGGTAATGACTAGGTCTAGGATATTGTTGCCCCTGGTGGGGTGTGGATAAGTTGATCTAGGGCACTGGAGTTTATGAATTCCAGAAAGTGTTGAGCTAAGGAGTTGGTACACGAGTAGTTTTCCCAGTTAATGGTGGGGTAGTTGAAGTCGCCCATTATTAGGGTGTTTGGTTGAACCCTAATATTTTCCAGTACATCAAGAAAAGAGGAGTGGGAATCCTGGGGCATGGTGGGGGATCTGTAGCAAGCTACAATTTGGATTGCAGTTTTGCCCAGAGTTAGTTGCACTTGGATAACCTCGGATGCATTATGCTGCACAGCTAGCCTGGAGGTGTGGATATCCTTAATGAATATGGACACACCTCCGCCTTTGGTGTTTCGGTCCAGGTTACATGGCCGAAAAGTGTGGTGTGAGTTATAGCCTGGTAGTGCAGGGGTGCTCTCTGGAGCCTTGAACCAGGTCTCAGTCACTGCACAGATATCGATGTTCTCCATTTTAAGGAGTGCCTCGAGTGAGTGCATTTTGAGATTTAGACTTCTAGCATTGAGTAGCATTACCTTCAGTTTTTGTTTGCCTGTTCCTGTTATGGTGGTGAATTTGTTATTTGAACCCTGCCTAAAAAAGGCACTACAGGGGCAGCAAGAGCCTTAGCCAGTATCCGGAATCCCAGGGGCAACAGGTGCAGGCCATCTGTGACAAAGCATTGTGGTCTGTCAACCATGTCATCCCAAGCAGACAGATACTGTATCCCCTTAGAATGACACCAGAAGCTTAACCAATTGTTGAAGTCAATCATTTTGTCCTTGTACTGTGGTATCATTCTGGGCGATGGCAGAATGCTACTCAGGGCTAGGGTCATACCTGCCTGGGCTACAAGATCGGAGAGCTCTTCCATGTCTCTTTTCATGTAGTCCAGGGAGGTACATCTCAGGTCATTCACACCAACATGGACAATGACAGAGTCATATTTGTACTTGGTGTGGAGTGACCTGAGTGCATGGGTTATGTGGCGGATCCTGGCACCTGACAGGCAGCTGACAGTAACCTTCTCCTTGTCTAGCCTGGTGAGTGGGACATCAGTGTGCCTGACTATAGAGTCACCTATGACTAGTGTGTTGGGTACGTTGTTTTGCCTTATTGTCTGTGGTTGAGTGGCACACTGAGTCTGTGGGCTATGTGTCATTTGGGTTGTGTTGGGGGATAGAGGTTGCTTGCGTTTCTGCTTTGGAGGTCTCTGTTGCTTAGACGGATTATTATTGAGAGCCTCCGCAGATGTTTTTGTGTTACTGTGTGTGGATTTTGGTGGTGTAGATTAAGTGAGACTATGTGATGAGTGTGGTGTGGTGCAAATGTTTACCTTCTCCTCATGACTGTCAAGTTCAGTCTTGGTTAGAGAACGCTTTACCTTCAGTTTGGCTAGATAAGTGCATCTCTCTCAGGTTGTAGTGTTGGGTGGTAGGGGAGAGGGTTGTCAGTGTACATGAGGCAATTTCTACATTGCCTCAGGATGCCCAGATTCATCAGATAGACAGGAGAAAACACTGGGAGCTGACCCTTGGACATGCCTGAATAAAAAACTATTTCCTCTAGATAAGTAAGGAAAGTGAGTACAAGAGCAGTTTTTCTCTAAGCAAGTGAGAAAAGTAAGTACAAAAACTGTTTTCCTCTAGGTAATGAGGAAGATAGAGTGCTATAGTAATTAGTAGTTTATTTAGTGCTTACAAGTTCTGAACAAGTGCTGAGCATGAACAAGCAAATTTAAGTGCTAAAACTAAGAATCTGTATCTGCACTAGACGAGTTAAAGGACAGAAACAAGTGCAAATGCAGGCTTTCAAATCAGAAAGTTGAGAGAGATGGAAGAGATTGCCCAAATGGCCAATAACTACAATTTCTGGGCCAGAACCACTCTTTATGTAGTAGACAGGTTACCTAGTGCTTACCACTCCCGTTGATAAGCTAGAAGGCTTCCCTCCAACACAGGAAGGCTTAGGGGGCTCAGAAGCTTACATTCAGTCCTGGATACAGCAAATCTGTATCTGGAACACTAGTTACAGGAAAGGTAGAAAACAGGCTTACAGTTTTTTTTTTTTTTTACAGAAAAGTAGCAAAAACAGTAGTAGAAAACAATTCACATGCAGTGCAAGCTAGCACACTTGAGTATGCAGCAATATTAGACCAAACACAGTTTAAAAAATGCAATTAAATTAAAAAGGACTAAAAGCAAGTGTAGAAAGAGTTTATTAGGTAGAATGTGGTAAAGAGATGGGACTGGGGGAGTGTCCCAGATCAAATCTACATTGAGGCGGGCAACTGCAAAAGCCACCAAATTTAAACTACAACAGAGATCTAAGCAACAACTAACAGTACAAATTTTAAAACCAAAAAAATATTCTCAGCTTTGTATATTTGCCGATCAGTCTCTCAGAACAGTGAGACAACAGTTTCAACACAGATCTAAGCAACAATTAACAAACTCTATAACCAAAAAATATATACTCAGCTCTGTATAATTGCAGATAATCTGTAAGGCAGTCAGTCTATATATATTTATTCATATATTTTTTATATATTTTTATATATTTATATTAATGTTTTTAATACTGTTTTCACAGTACTTATTTATTATTTATTACTTATTTATTAACTCAACAATATAGTTATATGCACTTTTTATAATACAGTTTTATTTGACTAGTTTTTATATTTTTGATAAGCTCCAATACTTGCTGCTATAATAGATGTTAGTGCTCTTGCAATAGTTAGTTTTTCACCCCTAGTAATTTGAGCATTGTTACATACTGCTATATATTGTTTTTATAAACTGTTTCACAAACTGCTTTTTATAAATTGTATTTATTAACTACAAACTGCACTTATATATATATATATATATATATACACACATATAAACACATGATTATTTCTTATTCATTATGAAATGGAATGTTGCTTTGTTGTCTAGCAAACAGAGGTTTTCTTTCTTGTTTCCTTACATGCACTATGCACTTTAATAGTTAATATGTAATGTACCTAACTGAATGGCCAATTAAATGAATTTCTGGGTGATATAAAATGAGCAAAGCCTCTTGGATGTTGATTCTGATGAAGTCTCCTGAGGGGAGATGAAAGCGCTTAATCCATTCATTTTTAGTATTTTATTTATGTTTTGTCAATAAAATTTAATTCTTTGGGAACTACAACCTGTGCTTACTTGTGGAGGTGTTTTGTGATCATTTTGTTCTTCTGAAAAGAGGAACATTTGGAGGGACAGCCTTTATTGGAGTCAACAGCTTGTTTTGTGTTTATTGCCCCAGCTTACATTTGTCAGCAAACTTTGTCATCCCGAAGCCTTCTACATTATCCTTGACTTCAGAGAAGTATTCTGAAGAGGAGTGGTCTCAGCACTGAGCCCTGTGGTACACCACTAGTAACTAGTCTCTTGATAGATTTGGATTAACCCACTTTAACCATGTGTCCTATCCTTGAGCCAAATGGCTAATCCATCTGGTGATGTAGGGATTTATGCCCAGTTCTGTGAGTTTATTTAAAATACCCGAGTGTGACATTTTGTAAAAATGAGTTGGCCAGATTGAAGTAGGCAGTATGTACTATTTTACTGTCATCCATGGCCTTAGTGGCTGTCTCAAAGAAATCCACCAGATTCAGAAGGCATTACCTGCCCTTAAAGCCAAAGTGGGTTAAGTCCAGTGTTTGGAGGTTTCCTATGTCATTATTTATCAGGTCCATGATTATTCTTTCCATGGCCTTACATATAAGACAAGTTAAGCTTATGGTCTGTAATTTCCTGGGTCAGTAGATGGCCCCCCTTTATGTAGGGGATGACTGTTGTTCTCCACTGTACTGGTACAAAGCCAGTCCAGAAGCTGTGGTTAAATAGGGATCCTAAGGGGCCTGATAAGTCCTTATTTAAGATGTTTATGGGGCAACTTGGTATATTGTCAGGCTTCATTGAAACCATGATTTTAACTTTAGATAACTCGATATGGTTGGGGGCTTCCTCAGGACCATGGGTCCCCCAGTGAATGCAGGTTTCACTAACACCTAAAGCTAGGGGTGGCTTCCTAATGCACTGCATATCAGACATGTATGTGCTAACAATTGCCCACTGTATTATTCTAATTGCACAGTCATATACATAGCAAAAGAAACAAAAGCAACAGAGAAATGCTCCCTGACACACACAAACAATCTAAAAATGCTTTCAGTTGTAAGACGTTCCTGTGGGTCGTGGACCATTTCTGCTGTCTACATTTCTGTGCATAATAAGAGTGTAGCAGCCAGATTTATTCCTAGGGGTAATGCTAGGTATGCAATGGGCATACTGATTGTTCTGTCCAATCAGTGTACATGCTTTTTAATATTAACTTGCATTGTATAGTTTCAATTAAACTCTATCCCTTCACGGACAGCTGACCTGTATACCTACATTGCCATGAGGTCTTCTACTACCTCCTCCCACATATGAGTGATTCTATACGTATGCTGTGGAGGCTGCAGTTACTGATTTAGCAGATCCAAGCTCAAAACCCAAACAGTGCTGCAAGCTTGTGCTTGCTCTTCACTGGATGCGGCGGTGATCAGTCCATCTCCCTCCCTCCTGATGGTGCAGCTGGCATTGGCCAATAACTACCAGCCTGTCCTTGCTGACTCCTTCAGCACTCAGGCCACTAGTCAAACCTATCTTATCTGTGCTGCAGTCAGGGTTTTATCCATATGTGCCTACAGATAACTAAGCTGTTTAATAAATAGGAGTTGCAACTTATCCAACAAGAGTGGAACTTGGAGTCATTATGTGTTATCATGTTTGAGTTTCTACATAATAGATGAAAGGCTAAAAACTGAATTAATGAAAGAAAATGAGATAAGACCATAAAAATGGAAAGTAAAAAGTACCAGTGACCAAATCAGAGGTAAAAAAACTGCATTGAAGTGATAGTCTTTTTTGGAAGAATAATTTGGCATCTTTGGCAACTGTAGAAACAAGATACACTGACAACTATGACTGACATGTGACCACACTAAGTTACACAAATGACAAGAATAACAAAAATTGTTAGAGAACTGAAAAGTATAATCTCTATAAGTAAAGTGGGCTAAATTAAATCAAGTATTAAAAAGGAAAAGATGTGCTGTGGGTCAGCTTTGACACTAAAACACAGCACAAACGACTGAACAGGATCAGTGGGGAGAATGGGTGAAAACAAAGAAGGCATTCTTAGAAATGCAAAAAAAAAGCAATGATTGTAATGTAGATTATTAATCTGCCAAATGCATACTGTTTCACATGGCTGCAGAATAGGTGTGCATCTGTAGATTAGCACTGCTACCCACTAGAGAGGCTGTACTGTCAGACTGGTAAACCTTCAGATAGGAGGTCACTTGTAATGTGCATCTGTAAGGTAACATCGTTACCCACTAGAGAGGCGGTATTGTCAGACTGGTATACCTTCAGATAGGAGGTCACTTCTAATGTGCATCTGTAAGGAAACATCGTTACCCACTAGAGAGGCTGTACTGTCAGACTGGTAAACCTTCAGATAGGAGGTCACTTGTAATGTGCATCTGTAAGGTAACATTGTTACCCACTAGAGAGGTGGTACTGTCAGACTGGTATACCTTCAGATAGGAGGTCACTTGTAATTTGCATCTGTAAGGAAACATCGTTACCCACTAGAGAGGCTGTACCGTCAGACTGGTAAACCTTCAGATAGGAGGTCACTTGTAATGTGCATCTGTAAGGTAACATTGTTACCCACTAGAGAGGCGGTACTGTCAGACTGGTATACCTTCAGATAGGAGGTCACTTGTAATGTGCATCTGTAAGGTAACATTGCTACCACTAGAGAGGCTGTACTGTCAGACTGGTATACCTTCAGATAGGAGGTCACTTGTAATGTGCATCTGTAAGGAAACATCGTTACCCACTAGAGAGGCGGTACTGTCAGACTGGTATACCTTCAGATAGGAGGTCACTTGTAATGTGCATCTGTAAGGAAACATCGTTACCCACTAGAGAGGTGGTACTGTCAGACTGGTAAACCTTCAGATAGGAGGTCACTTGTAATGTGCATCTGTAAGGAAACATCGTTACCAACTAGAGAGGCAGTACTGTCAGACTGGTATACCTTCAGATAGGAGGTCACTTGTAATGTGCATCTGTAAGGAAACATCGTTACCCACTAGAGAGGCGGTACTGTCAGACTGGTATACCTTCAGACAGGAGGTCACTTGTAATGTGCATCTGTAAGGAAACATCGTTACCCACTAGAGAGGTGGTACTGTCAGACTGGTAAACCTTCAGATAGGAGGTCACTTGTAATGTGCATCTGTAAGGAAACATCGTTACCAACTAGAGAGGCAGTACTGTCAGACTGGTATACCTTCAGATAGGAGGTCACTTGTAATGTGCATCTGTAAGGAAACATTGTTACCCACTAGAGAGGCGGTACTGTCAGACTGGTATACCTTCAGACAGGAGGTCACTTGTAATGTGCATCTGTAAGGAAACATCGTTACCCACTAGAGAGGTGGTACTGTCAGACTGGTAAACCTTCAGATAGGAGGTCACTTGTAATGTGCATCTGTAAGGAAACATCGTTACCAACTAGAGAGGCAGTACTGTCAGACTGGTATACCTTCAGATAGGAGGTCACTTGTAATGTGCATCTGTAAGGAAACATTGTTACCCACTAGAGAGGCGGTACTGTCAGACTGGTAAATCTTCAAATAGGAGGTCACTTGTAATGTGCATCTGTAAGGAAACATTGTTACCCACTAGAGAGGCAGTACTGTCAGACTGGTAAATCTTCAGATAGGAGGTCACTTGTAATGTGCATCTGTAAGGAAACATCGTTACCCACTAGAGAGGCGGTACTGTCAGACTGGTAAACCTTCAGATAGGAGGTCACTTGTAATGTGCATCTGTAAGGAAACATCGTTACCCACTAGAGAGGTGGTACTGTCAGACTGGTAAACCTTCAGATAGGAGGTTACTTGTAATGTGCATCTGTAAGGTAACATTGTTACCACTAGAGAGGCAGTACTGTCAGACTGGTAAACCTTCAGATAGGAGGTCACTTGCAATGTGCATCTGTAAGGAAACATCGTTACCCACTAGAGAGGCAGTATTGTCAGACTGGTAAACCTTCAGATAGGAGGTTACTTGTAATGTGCATCTGTAAGGTAACATTGCTACCACTAGAGAGGTGGTACTGTCAGACTGGTAAACCTTCAGATAGGAGGTCACTTGTAATGTGCATCTGTAAGGAAACATCGTTACCCACTAGAGAGGTGGTACTGTCAGACTGGTAAACCTTCAGATAGGAGGTTACTTGTAATGTGCATCTGTAAGGTAACATTGTTACCACTAGAGAGGCAGTACTGTCAGACTGGTAAACATTCAGATAGGAGGTCACTTGCAATGTGCATCTGTAAGGAAACATCGTTACCCACTAGAGAGGCAGTATTGTCAGACTGGTAAACCTTCAGATAGGAGGTTACTTGTAATGTGCATCTGTAAGGTAACATTGCTACCACTAGAGAGGTGGTACTGTCAGACTGGTAAACCTTCAGATAGGAGGTCACTTGCAATGTGCATCTGTAAGGAAACATCGTTACCCACTAGAGAGGCAGTATTGTCAGACTGGTAAACCTTCAGATAGGAGGTTACTTGTAATGTGCATCTGTAAGGTAACATTGCTACCACTAGAGAGGTGGTACTGTCAGACTGGTAAACCTTCAGATAGGAGGTCACTTGTAATGTGCATCTGTAAGGAAACATCATTACCCACTAGAGCGGTGGTACTGTCAGACTGGTAAACCTTCAGATAGGAGGTCACTTGTAATGTGCATCTGTAAGGAAACATCGTTACCCACTAGAGAGGCAGTACTGTCAGACTGGTATACCTTCAGATAGGAGGTCACTTGTAATGTGCATCTGTAAGGTAACATCGTTACCCACTAGAGAGGCGGTATTGTCAGACTGGTATACCTTCAGATAGGAGGTCACTTGTAATGTGCATCTGTAAGGAAACATCTTTACCCACTAGACAGGCTGTACTGTCAGACTGGTAAACCTTCAGATAGGAGGTCACTTGTAATGTGCATCTGTAAGGTAACATTGTTACCCACTAGAGAGGCGGTACTGTCAGACTGGTATACCTTCAGAATGGAGGTCACTTGTAATGTGCATCTGTAAGGAAACATTGTTACCCACTAGAGAGGCTGTACTGTCAGACTGGTAAACCTTCAGATAGGAGGTCACTTGTAATGTGCATCTGTAAGGTAACATTGTTACCCACTAGAGAGGCGGTACTGTCAGACTGGTATACCTTCAGATAGGAGGTCACTTGTAATGTGTCTCTGTAGGTAATGTCACTACCCACTAGAGAGGCGGTACTGTCAGACTGGTATACCTTCAGATAGGAGGTCACTTGTAATGTGCATCTGTAAGGAAACATCGTTACCCACTAGAGAGGTGGTACTGTCAGACTGGTAAACCTTCAGATATGAGGTCACTTGTAATGTGCATCTGTAAGGAAACATCGTTACCAACTAGAGAGGCAGTACTGTCAGACTGGTATACCTT
Source organism: Protopterus annectens (assembly GCF_019279795.1). Lineage (NCBI taxonomy): Eukaryota > Metazoa > Chordata > Ceratodontiformes > Protopteridae > Protopterus > Protopterus annectens. The sequence continues at coordinate 599,349,152 of NC_056750.1, read as the reverse complement.
CAGATAGGAGGTCACTTGTAATGTGCATCTGTAAGGAAACATCGTTACCCACTAGAGAGGTGGTACTGTCAGACTGGTATACCTTCAGATAGGAGGTCACTTGTAATGTGCATCTGTAAGGTAACATTGCTACCACTAGAGAGGCGGTACTGTCAGACTGGTATACCTTCAGATAGGAGGTCACTTGTAATGTGCATCTGTAAGGTAACATCGTTACCCACTAGAGAGGCGGTACTGTCAGACTGGTAAATCTTCAAATAGGAGGTCACTTGTAATGTGCATCTGTAAGGAAACATTGTTACCCACTAGAGAGGCGGTAATGTCAGACTGGTAAATCTTCAGATAGGAGGTCACTTGTAATGTGCATCTGTAAGGAAACATCATTACCCACTAGAGAGGTGGTACTGTCAGACTTGTAAACCTTCAGATAGGAGGTCACTTGTAATGTGCATCTGTAAGGAAACATCGTTACCCACTAGAGAGGTGGTACTGTCAGACTGGTAAACCTTCAGGTAGGAGGTCACTTGTAATGTGCATCTGTAAGGAAACATCATTACCCACTAGAGAGGTGGTACTGTCAGACTGGTAAACCTTCAGATAGGAGGTCACTTGTAATGTGCATCTGTAAGGAAACATCGTTACCCACTAGAGAGGCGGTACTGTCAGACTGGTAAACCTTCAGATAGGAGGTCACTTGTAATGTGCATCTGTAAGGAAACATCATTACCCACTAGAGAGGCGGTACTGTCAGACTGGTAAACCTTCAGATAGGAGGTCACTTGTAATGTGCATCTGTAAGGAAACATCGTTACCCACTAGAGAGGCGGTATTGTCAGACTTGTAAACCTTCAGATAGGAGGTTACTTGTAATGTGCATCTGTAAGGTAACATTGCTACCACTAGAGAGGTGGTACTGTCAGACTGGTAAACCTTCAGATAGGAGGTCACTTGCAATGTGCATCTGTAAGGAAACATCGTTACCCACTAGAGAGGTGGTACTGTCAGACTGGTAAACCTTCAGGTAGGAGGTCACTTGTAATGAGCATCTGTATGGAAACATCATTACCCACTAGAGAGGTGGTATTGTCAGACTGGTATACCTTCAGATAGGAGGTCACTTGTAATGTGTCTCTGTAGGTAATGTCACTACCCACTAGAGAGGCAGTACTGTCAGACTGGTAAACCTTCAGATAGGAGGTCACTTGTAATGTGCATCTGTAAGGAAACATCATTACCCACTAGAGAGGTGGTATTGTCAGACTGGTATACCTTCAGATAGGAGGTCACTTGTAATGTGTCTCTGTAGGTAATGTCACTACCCACTAGAGAGGCAGTACTGTCAGACTGGTAAACCTTCAGATAGGAGGTTACTTGTAATGTGCATCTGTAAGGTAACATTGCTACCACTAGAGAGGTGGTACTGTCAGACTGGTATACCTTCAGATAGGAGGTCACTTGTAATGTGCATCTGTAAGGAAACATCATTACCCACTAGAGAGGCGGTACTGTCAGACTGGTAAACCTTCAGGTAGGAGGTCACTTGTAATGAGCATCTGTATGGAAACATCATTACCCACTAGAGAGGTGGTACTGTCAGACTGGTAAACCTTCAGGTAGGAGGTCACTTGTAATGTGCATCTGTAAGGAAACATTGTTACCCACTAGAGAGGCGGTACTGTCAGACTGGTAAACCTTCAGATAGGAGGTCACTTGTAATGTGCATCTGTAAGGAAACATCATTACCCACTAGAGAGGTGGTATTGTCAGACTGGTACACCTTCAGATAGGAGGTCACTTGTAATGTGTCTCTGTAGGTAATGTCACTACCCACTAGAGAGGCTGTACTGTCAGACTGGTAAACCTTCAGATAGGAGGTCACTTGTAATGTGCATCTGTAAGGAAACATCATTACCCACTAGAGAGGCGGTACTGTCAGACTGGTATACCTTCAGATAGGAGGTCACTTGTAATGTGCATCTGTAAGGTAACATTGCTACCACTAGAGAGGCGGTATTGTCAGACTGGTAAACCTTCAGATAGGAGGTCGCTTGTAATGTGCATCTGTAAGGAAACATCATTACCCACTAGAGAGGTGGTATTGTCAGACTGGTATACCTTCAGATAGGAGGTCACTTGTAATGTGCATCTGTAAGGTAACATTGTTACCACTAGAGAGGCAGTACTGTCAGACTGGTAAACCTTCAGATAGGAGGTCACTTGCAATGTGCATCTGTAAGGAAACCGTTACCCACTAGTGAGGCAGTACTGTCAGACTGGTAAACCTTCAGACAGGAGGTCACTTGTCAGCTACTGCTTCTGCCAAATTCTGAACTTTGAATGGTTTTCCTCATTTCTTGGTGGTTGAACAGCCAGGGAGGATCAGAAGTAACACTTATAACTTGTTGGTTGTTTGCCGTTTGTGCATCAGCAAAGGAACTGTTGATCAGCGAAGACATTTAAAGCACATGCTGATGCTTCCCTGAAAAGGAACTGGTGTAATGATATCCAGTCTGGATTTAGGAAAAGTCACCACTGGTGCATGGCTTGCAATAAATACAGGCAGACAATCAGGCTAAGTACGTTTAGATGACTGATTTGACAAAATAGGAAATTACCTCAGAAAAGATATATGAAGCAAAAAAAACAAAGTGGGAAGGCAGTGAAATATCCAACAAACACTATATGAAACAAGCAGGAAAACAAAAAGAAAGGGCAAAATTGCAATGTAGTTATCAAACAATGCAGCACTGAAGATTACAGAGGTGCATGCAATTCAGGAAGTACAAAAATGCAGGCAGGCAGGCAAATTTAGGGAAAATGCCATATCAGATGAAAAAAGGAATAAAGCCACTTAACAGTACATTAGTGGAGCAAAGAAAGACAAAGGGATAAAAGGCTGAAAATTTTAAAAGGTGGGTGGCTGATGTGCAAACAGGGATGAAGACAAAATTGAGATACTGAATGTCTATTTCAGCTCAGTATTGAGTAGAAGAAATGGAGATGATGCGTGAGAATCAGATCAAAAGATGTCCTCTAGATAGTAGTGAATCAATACTAGTCCTTTCAAAGACAAGCACACAATAAAAATCAGGTTGGCAGAAATACACACACATTACACCCACCAGACACATGGACCAGTTTATGCTGAGGCACTCAAATGCAATCTTTTTAAAAATCCCAAAGACCCCCCAGACACTAGCATTCAGCAACATTCTACCGTCACTAAGGATGTTGCCACAATATGAACAAAAGATGATTAACTTCAAATAAATGGCTTAGTTTCTGGTGTCAGTCTAAGGGGATACAATATTTGTCAGCATGGGAGGATATGGTTAAACAAACCATGTTGCTTTACCAAGGATGGGTTACACTTATCCCCTCTAGGCTTTGAATATTGGTAACCCAGAAAGTATACTTGGCCCTCGGTAACCAGTGTGTTTCTTTTTATGTGGGGAAGACAGAGAGGAAACTTGCCAAAAGGATTTATGAGCATTTGTATGATGTGGGAAAATCCAACCCTAAGAATTCTTTATTTAGACACTCAGTAACATGTTGGATTCAAAAAGTTTGTTTTTGGTATATTACAAATAGTTCCACAAGATGCCAGAGGAGGTGCCTGAGAAAACAGACTAGAATATAAGGAAATCCTCTGGCAACTTAGATTGGATGCTACACTGAAACCTTGTCTTAATGACCACATTTCAATCAATTTGGTGTTAAGAATGAGGGCAGCAAAATTGTGAAATGCTTATTTTACGCTTCACGTTTGTTTGTATTCTTTTTACTTTACTTGAATTTTACATGATTTTAATTGGTTTTTACAAGGTAATTTTCCTTGTAAGGTTTGATAATCCTATGGATTTGACCAAATAATTGTCTTTAATTTGGTGTAATTAGAGGTTATTTATAAGGAATGCTTTTTTACACAAACTTCAGTTCTGATGAAGTCCTGGTGGAAAGACGAAAGCACTTAACTTTTGGATGTTATTGTTCTTCTTAATGTTGTGTCTTTTGGCTTATCCCGGTTAGGGGTCGCCACAGTGGAACTCCGGTCCACTAATGTTTGGTAGTGGATTTTTACGTGCTGAGTTACCAGCCCTGATGCACAACCTTCAACGAAGGCATGCCCATTCACGCATGCCTCCACACAGAAGATGCTCTAGCTGAGAATCGAATGTGACAACGTCTTGCTGTGAGGCGACAATGCTACCACAGCACCACTACCGTGGGTTTTTATTGCACTTCTTAATAAACTTGGTATTTCCACTTTGATTGCTGTGAGCCTGGGACAAGGTGGACTTTTTTGAGTTTGCTGTTAAATATTGGCTAAAACATCATCCTCCCCACAGAAACTATTTTAGGCAATGCCAAATGGACAAACCTTCCAACATAACAAAATCAACCCATGGGAATCTAGAGGTATTACTGAACAACATCAAGAGTTTAAACAAAAAGCTCTACTCCCTCAAAGCTCTACTCATCCCGGAGGATGCAGACAACTGTGCAGTAACCAGCACATGGTTAAACTGCAGAACGCACCCTGACAGTACAAGGTTTCAATGCCTTCCACAAATTTAGACCAGCAACTGCGCAAATAGGGACTAAAGGTGGAGGTGTCACAATCTACATCAATAAGTATAAATCTAGTTTGGCTCTTTGATAAGGTCAGATCATAAAGTCATCACTTTTGAAATAAAAATCAGTTCTCCAACCCCAGCAAACCCTGTAATAGTTATAAACTATTCCAAGGCAAACTACGTTTTATTAGGCAATAACCTCTCAAAATTCCAAGCCCTTCCAAATCCAAATAGCACAGCAGCCTATGTGTAACTGTTCACAGAAACTCTGTACAACTGTGTCAGTGGTAGCACTGAGACTGCTATACCTACCAGAAGTAAACCCAAAAAAAACTCTAAAAAAACAAACCACCATGGTGGAATCCAAAATTAAACCAGTTGGAAAACCAAAGAAAATAGTCACAGCTATAATTAGGAAAAGTAACACCGAAAAAGATACAAACTCTCTCATTAAACTTGAGAGATAGCAAAGAAAGTGAATTAAGTCCAAGAAAGTCAGTTCTGAGGTAAAGATAGTTTCCCAGGCCAAGGACAACCATAAGCCCTTCTTTACTTAAGTCAGAAACCTTAAAGGTTGCTCAGGAAAGTGTGCAGAACTGGTTGCAAATGGAGTCACATTCATGGAGATGGGAAATATAGCAAAATCTACTAGCCAATAAATTAAACTTATCCCCTCCCCCTCACTCCAAACCACCTCACAGGAACTCCATTATAACATATCCCCTCTAACTATCAATATTAAGCAGGTCCCAGCTGCGATCTCAAAGTCCAAGCACACAGCTTCGATGGGACCCAATAATATCCCAGGATGTATCCTAAATAGCCTGAAATATGATTTATCAGGGCCACTAGAGTTACTATTCAATTATAGCTTCCGAAGCGACTTTGTGCCATGTGAATGGAGGATTGCAACAGTCATCCCTCTGCACAAGGGTCGACCATCAACAGATCCTAGGAACTGCAGACACATTAGTCTGACTTGTCTCATATGCAAAGCCATGGGAGGAATCATTATGGAAATGAGTAATAATGACATAGGAAACCTTAGACACAGGACCCCACCCAGTTTGGTTTCATCAAAAGCAGGTCATGTCTATTAAACCTGGTGGACATCTTTGAGAAGGTTACCAAAACAATGGATGAAGGCAAAATGGTGAATACTGCTTACCTTGACCTAGCTAAGTCATTTGATACAATACCCCACTCAGGCATTGTAAACAAACACATGGAATTAGGAATAAACCCCTATATAACACTCTGGATGGCCAGCTGGCTCAGGACAGAACCCAGAAAGGTATGACCAGAGAGACACCTCCACAAAGAGACGAGTCACTAGCAGAGTTCCTTAGGGCTCTGTGCTGCTTCCACTCCTCTTTTGCATCTTCTTCAGGGAACTTAAGATCTACATCAAGGGCCTCTGGCTGACCAAATTTGTAGATAATTCCAAACTAGGAGCAGTCAGTGAACTCCCCCCAACATATTAAAAATTTACAGGAAGGTCTAACACAAAAAAATGACTGGTGCCAAGCTATGGCTTAAATTTCAGTGTCAAGAAATGCATAACAGTACCTTTATGGAAGTTGGCCACTCCAGGAAACTACCTCATCAATAAACACACCCCTAAGAGTAGACCCACTTGTCAAGGATTTCAGGACACATGCAGATAGTAACCTGGCCTTCGACCAACATGTGTCAAAGGTAGTAAGAAAGTCATTCTATAAACACTCAACTTATAAGTAAAGGCATGGCATCTAGGCCTAGGGAGGTCGTTATGGCATCTAGGCCTGGGGTGGTCGTTATGCCACTCTATTCGTCTCTCGTCAAACCCCTCATTCGGTATGTATCTGATTACGCACATGCAACAACAGAAACTTCCACAGTGGTTCCTCACAAAAATAATACAGGGCATAAATACAATGTCCTATACACATCACCTCAAAGCCCTTTCTCTATACTCACTTTCCTACAGACTGCTTAGAGGTGATCTATGCCTGGCATATGAGGCATCCATGGATCTCTCTCTGATGGAATTTTTGTATATCTGCAGAATGCACAGCATCAGAACTATGAGATCTAAGGACCTAAACTTTGCTTATGACATAAATAGAACACATTGGAGGGACAGGTATGTGTCAAAGAATTCCCATTCCCAGCCATGTGAAGCAGATCCCTTCCCTAACCCTATTTAAGCTTAACCTGCACCAGTGGATGGGAAACCAAAATTTCACCCCAGGTCTAGCACCTATGTATCTGATAAACACAGGCAGCCATTAAATCATGTCCTAGCTAACAAACACCCTCTAAAATAACCTCTAAGCCACAACAACTTGTGGAGCAAATTTTGGTTGCATGGCTAGGCTTATAAATGCCATTAGCCTAGTATACACCTATGAATAAAAAGGTTCTGAAAGAACTCACCACAACCAAAGGAGGACAAGGCAGGGGGACATGGTGGTATTCACTTCAGAATTCTTAAAGAGCTGACCCCCTAATCTCAGGTGCCATTTTTTCCATTCCTGAAACCAGATTAAACTATCAGAACATCAGGTACTAACAAAATGTTTTGTCTACATTCTGTTAGTTTTTAAATCATAAAAAACAATGGTTTTAAAATAAAATAAAAAAATGTTTTCACCACCAGCATTGTTTCTGGTTAGATATTTAATTGGTATAATTAATGTACTAATGAACCAGTGGGTATATTTTACTTGCCCTATAACCAACTTCCTGATGCTGATTATTCTTGCCCAAATTGTTTAGCCACACAGATCATATAAAGCTAAAGGAAATATACCAATATACCAGAATTTCCCTAAATTGGTGCAGCTGCAGCTACCTCAGCAGTATTATGTGTACAGACTAGGGTGTGGGGACAGAGCCACCACATAAAGGGATACATGTGCCATAGCCCAACTGCCATAATGGCACTTTGGACACTGTCATGATGGTCAAGTAGTATTCCATTCTCTCTCTAGTGATTAGGTTGTCAAACCAAAGTAGAAATAAAATAATTACCTTAAATGTTAAAAGAACACATAACTCCCAAATTAACACAGAAGTGAGACAGCATGCTACTCATTAGCATGTCTCTCTCTTTCTGCCCCCTACCAAATAGTACTGATCACGGCTAACTAGTCCATGCCCTGTTACTATGCGAGCTAAGTGCTGACACTGGCTGTTTGGGTCTATATTACGTGATCGAACAGTGAAATATTCCAACACATAATAATCGACCCCTAAATGTTGAAATGCCATAATGTCGAATGGCAAAAAAAAAAAAAAAACACCCAAACAAACCATTAAAATGCTCTAAGCAGGAGGGCAAGCCCCCCTGCACCCCCCCCGCTACTTAAATATACAAACTTTGAGATCATACTACAGTGCAGACAGTGGAAATTTTCCATATCCGCATTGTATGGATATCTCCATTGAACTGTTCGACATTCTGATGGTTCGATATTTAGGGGTCGATTATTATGTGTTTGAACATTTAACTGTTTGATCACGTAATATAGACCCAGCTGTTTAGATGCAGTGGACTTCAATGCTTACTAAGCAATCTCTCTTCATTTTTAAAAGGCTCAATTTATGGATGAAAAGCTCAGATGTTTGCCTGGCTCCATGGTGTAGAATGATGAAGCCCTGACTGCGATCCAAGTGACTGGATTCACTTAGTGGCTACAGCAATGGAGGAGATAGGCAGTGAGTGGCAGGCGTGAAGAGGCATGGCCCCCTTCCTCTTTCAGGGGAAGGATAGGTTTGCATGCATTTGGAGGCATGGTCTCCTTGGTGGAGATCAGAGAGACCACCACTCATGCTTTGGGGTTTGGAATGGCTGTTGAAGGAAACACCCCTTGTGGACTTTTTATTTATTTACTGACTCACTCACTCTTTGTTGACTGGGTTAGTCCCACTAATGTAATATTCTTTTTTTTCAGGGGAGGCCTGAAGTGGTATTCTTAATGACTAGGTCTAATTTGGTTAGGGCACTGGGGAACTTTTCCTACTCTTTTTTTTCAATAAATGTCATCCACATGAGCTGCCACCAATTCAGGCAGATGTGACCTCAGTTTAATGTGTCATCCAAAGGATGACAGATTCAGGAGTGCAGCATCCCCTTATGATGCACTGCAGTGTCAATATTGGTAAATTAGTCTAAGTACCCGGGATGGGAATAGAACATAGTGCCTTCTGAGCTTCAGTACCAAAGGCAAATGTACTACTTGTTGAGCCACTGACACCAACAGTGAGAGGACATCCTTCATGGACAGCTCATTGCATGTCCCTCTCCAGTGGTTCTCTGGGTGAATGTGAGAATAGGGACAGTGGAAAAATTAAAAACTCTTGAACCACCTGAAGGATGACTCCTCTCAGTTGGCTCTAGTCCAGTGATAGGAACAAATGGGCTGCCTGACAGACAGAGGGCCTGATGCTCAGTAAACAGTGTGGGCAATGAATCACAAAAAAAAAAGTTTTGCCCTTCAGGGCTGTTTTTATCTCCTTTAGCTTTGAAAAATTAAACAAACACAAAAATACCAGCTGAACCTGTTGGCTGTGTTAATAGCACACACACCCCACAGCAGCAATACATGTGCCAGTTTTTAGATCAGACATCAGAAAGGCAATCATTCAAAAGTGGTTATTTTGGTGACAGGCATTCTGTGCCTGAAAGCAGCTGACCATTATCTTGAAATTTTCAAAACCAGAGAGAGATACAGTGATAGATTGTGTGTGTGTGTCAGTGTGGATGCATGTAGGATGAAATACATTATCGTGGCCGAAATATCTTTCATTTCATCTCAGTCAAATTTCAGAGGTATTCCTAGTTTCATTCTGTTTAGTTTTTGGGGCTGGGGAGGCAGTCTATATATGAAAGCAACGGCTCATCAGTCTGTCTGGTCAGATGTGTGTGCATTGCCAGAATTAATTTCACTTGACTACAATCAAATATCAGTGGTGCATCTAGTAAGAAATTGGTTAGTTTGGAGGATTGTGGGGCAGTCATTGAATGAAACTGACATTGATCTAGGCTTGGCAGGGACTGTATGTCAGTGTGTTTGTGATGGTGTAAGACAAGCTGAAATGCATTGCTGTGACCAAAGTTTCTTTTACTTGATTAAAAGCAGGCATCAGGGGAATACCCTGTCAGAATGTGATGATTTTTGGGAGGCAGACAGTTTATAAATGAAAATCATCTTTATAAATCATTTGATCACAATTTAAAAAGACTGTGGATTAACTTGTCAGAATATGTGTGTGTGTGTGTGTGTGTGTGTGTGTGTGTGTGTGTGTGTGTGTGTGTGTGTGTGTGTGTGTGTGTGTGTGTGTATGTGGTGTGCGTGTGCACTTATCTGGGAGAAAAAGATACAACTTGAAATGCATTGCTGTAGCCAGAATTTCTTTCAATTGACTACAGTCAAACACCAGTCATGTACCCTATCAAAACGTATATATGCTAGGGTGTGTCAATGTGTGTGTGTGAAGCAACAGATCATCTCAATCATTTGATGTCAGTTAAGTGAACAGCCCTCTGGTTTTCCTACTTGACTGCACCAAATACAAGTGATTCACCACCATGATGGTCATGCTGCTAGAGACTCTACTCTATCTTTGACAGATTAATGCCCAGGAGGTCCCATTTGAAAAAATATATTTTCAAAGACTAAGCATGTATAGAAAGAGATGGCAAGAATGAAAATGAAACCCATTACCTGACATTCTTATTAGATTACAAGCAAACACTGGATGTATAGCCAGTCAGAATGCAGTTATTCTTAGGGATGAGGTAGTCTATGTTTGAAAATGACTGGTAACGGAGGACCATCTAGCTTGCTATGGTCAACATGAATAGCTGTTGTGTTTTGTGTGTGTGTGTGTGTGTGTGTGTGTGTGTGTGTGTGTGTGTGTGTGTGTGTGTGTGTGTGTGTGTAGGGGAGAGGGAACCTGTGTATGTAAAAGTCATAACTTTTATCGGGAGAATATTTACAAGTCTTTACAGTCAGATGAGTTGTATCCTGTCAGAAGGTGGACATTGTGCTGCTACAGCCAGTGTTCAAAATGTGCTGAAACTACTGATTTTCAGTTTTCCATAAAGAAAATGAAGACAATGCCTATGCTTTATTATTCAGAATTATTTTATTATGAAAATTTCACAGCATGATTACTGCATGTCAACTCCCCCTGTAAATATCAGTGTTTAAGGACTTCTCAAAAACAAACGGTTATTGATTAAAAATCTAAAATTCGACTGCAATTCTCTTCCAATGGATCCCACTGCTAAAGCTGCTGACAATGTCTCTGACTTCTCTTCCATTTAAATAGCTGTATTGATAAGACAGTCCCTATGTGTAAACAAATTTAAAGCAACCCCCATGGTAAAATAGCTGTATAAATAAATTATATAACAAATAAACTGCTTAATGCTTATAAGAGGTCTCATTTTAACTACCTTAGAAGCAAACTAGTAAACAGCTTAAGGGAATCATTAGGAAATGCAGAGTTGAACATGAACTTAAAATAGCCACTAAAACCAAAAATACCTTTATGACAAAGATTTGTAGTTAAGAACTTGCACTCAGCTGTGTTTGGAGCTAGTCCACTATAATACTGTGCACTCTGGCCCAAAGGAATCAGTTACTATCCTAGCTGACAAATTTAGTGCAAAGTTTATTTCACCCACCGTTAAAGCTTTTCCACAATCCCAGCACTTTGGAACATGTTCTCTTAATACTCTCAAAAGCTAATAGCACCTCATCCATGGGCCCAGAAAATACAACAGATTGCTTGAGTATCAGTGGTAAAAATGGCCTATCTAAAACCCATACTTAACCTCGAAGCCTCTCAGCTGGTTACATTCCTGAAGTCTAAAACATTTCCACTGTAATGCCATTACACAAGGGTGGACAAACCACAAACCCTGGTAAATACAGTCTCTTTATTTCCATTAACCTCATACGTAAAGCTATGGAGCATATTATCTTAGACCACATTAATCTGGACGTTGAAAATCTTTTAACATTGGATCCCCAATCAGTTTGGCTTTGTCAAAGGAAGGTTCTGCCTCTAACTTCATTAATTTCTTTGAAAAGGGAACTGGAGGAGTGGATAATGGTTCTACAGTACATACAACATATCTGGACTTGACTGAGGCCTTTAACAGTTCTCCCATGCAGGATGACAGACTTGTGTATGTGTATATATATGTATATGTATATATATATATATATATATATATATATATATATAGCCTTATGCTGTGTGTGGGACAGCTATCTGGCTGTCTGACATAATCTTTGTGTTAGATTCATAGGTGCCACTTCTGACAGCAGAAAAATTATCAGTGGTGGACCATAAGGCTTAGTGTTAGGCCCTTCATATTTTCATATTTTTCATCTGTGACTAAGACCTTAAGGCCAACACTCCTGGCCTGTGGTTATCTAAGTTTGTAGAAGATTGTAAATTGGGTGTTGTCTCATCAAACCCATTACTGAATACAATGCTCCTTTTGTCATGTGTTTGTCTAAACATATCATTCAACTTGAGAGACCTCAGAGATTCACAACTAAAAAGATCAGTGGCCACAAAACTCTTGGTTATCAGGTGAGACTGGGAGCCTTTTCTGTGTTCTGTCTCTTATAGACTTCACTTTAGAGATCTGTGTGTAACCATTTGAACTATGAAAGACCCAACCCTCTAACCTTCTATTCCTTCACAAAATAAATGGTACAGCATATACCTGGTTAAATGAACCAAACCTTCATCAGCAGGTAAATAAAACACATTGGTGTGATAGATTCATATTCCAATGTATTCCTGACCTCTGGAACAAACCTCTACTACATCTGTCAGAACAGCACCCTTGCTACCTTCAAAGTAAATATAGATAACTGGATGGGCAGCCTCATATTTCTCCCCAGTCTATCCTGAGTTGCATTCCTTGAGGCTTTTTATTTTGGCTGGCTTGTAAGGGTCTGGAGACTAATTACATTGTACTTACCTATAAACCTACCTAAACGTAGCCAATAGAGAGTAAGGGGTAGCATATTTCAAGAAAAGGGATTAATGGTATTAAAAGGACCAACTTAAAATAGGAGAGTCAATAATTCAGGGGGAATGTGAGAAGGTAACTTTTACACAGAGGGAGGTGGGTGTACATAATACCTTTCCTTAGAAAGTTGCGGCATCAAAACAAAAAGTGCAGTTCAAGAATGCACAAGAGAGAGAGAATGGCTTCAAATTAATGTCAGATAAACCAGTAAAAGGACTGTGAGAATGGAATAAGCATGCTGTTCTGTTTCAAATAAGTAGTTTGGAATCACACAAGAGTAGTAAAAATAGCAGCTGAAATATATGACATCATCTAGGGAAATTGCAATAAAGTATGTGATGACTTTCTGTAAAGTGTCTCTCTCAGACTGCCTACAGCATGTCACTATCAGTTTTTGAAGTCATGCCTTTTAATGGACACAAGTCATATCAAATCCAGGGAACAAAACTACACCACCATCAACTGAGGAAAATATAATTATAAGAGAAGACTCCAGATGTTCCATTAATTGCAATATGTTTGTTGCTGTTTCAAGAAGATTAAGCAGCAAAATAGTTTTGTTATATGTTTGTTAAAAAAAAACAGCATTACAAAGACGTACAAATAAATATTAAGCAGAATGCAAATATAGCAAGAAGTTTTAATAGGCAACAATGATGCCAAGTGTCAGGGGACAAACAAAGAAGTGTTATTTTTCCCAGAGGCAATGCATGTACAATATACATTATCAACCAACGCAGTGAACTCAGAATATAAAGAAAAGTCTAAAGAGCAACTGGCAGCATAACAAAAGAATGAAATAAAATTTATATGCAGCTCCGGTCATACATTATTTATGAGATTTTCAGATTTCAACTTCATAGCTTCTTTATCACTGAAACTGTCCATTTGGAAGCAGGACATACAGGTGTATGCACATATGAATATGCATGTATTAGTATCTAAAAGCAGAAAACTGGGCTTTTGGACTGTCTCACATATTGTTCTTATAAGGACTGGCTGGCTTTTTTATTCTTGATGTTGCAGTCCTTCATATATCACTGTAACACCATCTTATATTAGGATACAGACATGCAGACAATGCATAAAATATAGAACAAATATGTTTACCTAAATGCCAAGTGACAAAAAGGAAATACCGGTGTACATTTAGAAAAAAAGAGAAACTAGTGGTCTTAAAACTTCTTTGATGAGCTCGGTCACAATAATTCCCAAAAATCATGAAAACCAGGTAGTGTTACAAAGCAACAAGCCTTTATTCATCACAAACAAGTGATCCTCAATAACAAAAATCAGAAAATGATTCTGAAAAATCAGATGAAAAATCATTTTCTGATTTTTGTTGCTGAGGACTGCTTGTCTGTGACGAAAAAAAGGCTTCTGCTTTGTAACACTACCTGGTTTTAATAACTGTTAGAAATTATTGTGACCAAGCTCATCAACGAAGTTTTAAGACCACTAGTTTCTCTACTGTTTTTCCTCAACACTTGCGGTGAGGTTGAAACTAGACAGATTCCTATGCTTGTTCATTTTTTTACATTTAGAAAACACACACACACACACACACACACACACACACACACACACACACACACACAAGGCCCCCATGCTGTATGATGGCATCAACATTTATATAATCAAGCCAGTCTATTTCACTTCCTCACTTCTTTAATTAAATACGTCTTAGACAGAAGAAAATTACTCTGTGTCTGCTTCCACTGTTTTGAAAGTCATTTTCTGTCTCAGAACTTCACATTGTATTTTCTTAAACATGACTCGACTTTAGAATTTCTTTCCTATGGATGGTAACGAGTTCCAATCCCTCACAACTCTACAACTAAAACAAGAAATAGATCTGCACACAGGAGTCAATATGCAATGGAAAAAGTGAAACATGTTTTAATCTATCCCGATAGGAAAGCAAGCTTAGTCCTCAGATTATCTTGATTAAAAAACATTAATGTCTTTCATTCCATAACAAGTGACTGGTAAGATACATATCAGTCAGAGTATTATATTCAATTATCAGCTTAAGAAACGAGGAATATAGGAGTACTGAGACCTCTCTGGATTTCAATAATATGCCTTTAATAATTAACTGGGCAATGAAAAAGACCTCCTTACTGCAATGGATACTTGAAGGTGAAAGGAGAGTTTATGGTTGACGTTAAATGCCTAGATCTCTATCAGCTGTATAAACCTTAAGCAGGGCTCTAGTTACGTGATAATCAGTGGGAAGGACATGTTTCTCCAAATGTGTGTTGCATTGCATTAGGTTTAAGACCCTGGTCAAAAGCTAAAGTTGGCTCATCTAGTGCTGGGTACCCATTCCTGATTTAGCACCCTACCCCCTCAGCTCTCAATATAAAGTCCCAAGAAACTCCACTAATGACTGTTTTATTAGATTACAAGGTACCATCAACTCTGTCTATATGTGTATATGATCACAGAGCAAATTAGCAATCCATTGAATTGTACAAGAGATCCCTTTTAAGCTGGTAAATTTATAAACAAAGCCTGTATGGGGTACCATATCAACTGCCTTAGCAAGGTCAAAATAAGAAGCATCAGGAAAACGATCCAGTGACAAAAGTCACACCCTCCAAACATTTTACCAAAGTAAGGAAGCAAAATCTGCCCTTCTCAAAAGTATACTGACTAGGATTTAGTGTTTTATAAGTTAACAGCTTTGTGGTTAATGACACTGTCCAAGACCTGCTCCAGGATTACACAGATAATACTAGTGAGGCTGATAAGATAAGCTCCAAGGTCAGTTATAACATCGCCCTTATACAGAGGCACCATCACTTCTGTTTTCCAGAGAGAAACTGAGATTAGAAAGCTTATTAAGATAGCTTTGTAAACTGATCAGGCACAAGGAGCTGTAACTTTTAGCTTTCGTAATAAATTCCAGGATCTGCTCCATGGAGCTAATGGGATAAGCATTGCTTAAAGACTCAAAGAAAAGGACAGTGGAGTGTGAGTGAGGGGAAATTTTGAGCTAAATTGGTCAGCAAAGTCATTTAGTATGTCTTCTGTGCCAAAACAGATAGTGCTGTTAAATTTCAGTTCTTTGAAGCACTGGACATTACTTGTAATACTCTCGATATAGTTAAAAATGCTTTGTGATTATCCCTTAAAGGAGTTAGCTACCTTCAATTCATAGTTAGTTGTAGACCTGCTTTCCACCTCCTTCAAACTGATGGTGGAAAACCTTTTATACAAATAATATAGTTTTCTCCTCCTATTATATTTTTTTTTTTATCTAAGAGTTCCACCATAAAGGTTTACCCCTAAATATCTCAGCATTCTTATGCCTCAGAGGTAATGCCTTATCTACACATTTGTTGAGATAGCTGCAAAAATCACAAGGAAAGGTAATGACTTTAGACTGGCTCAGCAGAGGACAAAACACTTTTCAAATTATTAAGGCCTCAAATAGGGGTATCAGGCTAGATTTGGTGTACCCCCCAAAGGTGATTCAATTTGTGGGTAATTTGGCACTAATTTTAAGGGAAAAGGTGAAACCCTGGTGATGAGATTTGATTAATGAGGGAATAAGATTTTTAGATGTCAGGGGTGTAGCCAGGAGTTTTCAGTTTGGACTCTATGGTCTAGTACTGCTACCCACACCCCCAGTCAACCATGGTGCTTCACCCCAAGTCACCCAAGTTGTTCTGTTTCCAAATGATAGCATAAGCCCACAGATATCAACACTCAATCTTAACTGGCATTTTATTGCAGCAATGCACTGTGAAAAATGTATGTACCACATCAAGGTAGACACCAAACTCATGCCAAAGTATCACAGACACTACAGCTCACTTCTGGAATTTTCTTGCTCCAGTTTTGGTTCACTTAACAACAATCTAAACCCTTTCCAGCGAACAGCCCCATTCCATTCTAACTGGAAGCTAGCCTAAGACAAAACCAAAAAATATTTTTATTTTTTTAATGAGAGAAAAGCCCAAAAATCAGAGACATTCTACATATTGTTGTTTTATATTTAGAAAGTTTCCAATTTTGGCATCCATTTTCTGAAGGATATGAAGTCTAAATTTAAATGTTTGACAATATTTAATAATTGCAATCCTCAATGCTTTGCCATAAGACCACATATTTTATGAGGAACAGACCAAGATATGAGGCAAACTTAAGGAATACTCTGCAAATCTATCCTAAACACTGTTACAGTACAGACCACAGGAAATATTCAAGAGCAGAACGGACCCCCTTATTCCTTCTTTCACTCTCCTATTCTCTTATATTCACTTTTATTTTCTCTCTCCCAATTCTTTCACTCATATTTTTCTCTCATGTTCTGTATACATACAGACACACACACGTACACCCATACATATCATACATATATACAGACAAATCATTACCTAATCTATACACAGATATCAATATATGTACATTTGCATATCATCTGCATGTGTCTGTATCATCTACATATACATATAGCTGTCCATCTCTCTCTCTGTATAATAATATATATTTTTTAATTTTATTTATTTTACATTTGTTTACCGGGGTAGTCCAACTGGACACATGTCCATTTACAGCGGAGACCCAGGGAGAAAAGCTCCACATTCAGTACAGAAAAAAACAAATAGTTGAACAAATTAATAACAATATGATCATCTATACAGAAACAAAAAACTGACACTAGATAAAAATACAACTTTTGATACAAAAACAAAAATTGACACTAGATAAAAATACAACTTTTGATACAGAAACAGAAATTGACACTAGATAAGAATTATAACTGACTACAGAGACAGAGACTACTTATAGAAATTAATTAGTGAAAGTTTAGCATGAGCTAGTATAACTATTAGAAACATGAGCAGAAAATATAATTCCTGATACTGTAGAAAAATTACAGTAGGTATTATTGGATATGAAGCTATCTGGGGTGGTAGAAACAGTGAAGATTAGGTAATGCATGGACATACACACACACACACACACACACACACACACACACACACACACACACACACACACACACACACACACACACACACACAAAACAAAAAAAATATTGCCAGTACTCAGACGAATATTTGACTTTATTTAATCCATCATCTCAACTGACATACCAGTTTTGCTGAAAATCAGAACAAGTATATCAGATGACTTGATGGATTAAAGTCAGTAAATATTCATAAAACTGCTGGCAAGTTTTTTTGTTATTATATTCTGCCATGTGCCTTTGATTAGACTCTTCCATCTGTTTTATGTGGGGTTATATATATAGGAGCCAGTAATATAGTTGAATGCATTTATTTAGCTGACACAATTTGGGGGGGCTAAACATCTGTTGACCATCTGGTCAACATATATGTGAGATCACTATATTACTTTGCTTTTCCTGGTATTGTACAATCTCAGAGTTAAAAAAATATAAAATTAGCAGGGATGTGCGAGTGCAGGATGGTTTACCCCCCCCCCTCGCAAAAAACAATGTTTTCGGCTTATTATTCAATCCATTTAAATTGCGTGCACTGAGGTTATTTCTTGGCATATGCCTAGTAATGTATTGACATTAGCGATGTCCAAATTTGCTTTATTTTAGTATACATATATGCATATGTGCATACACACATACACAAACATGCATAACCCCCATCATCACAATGTCAACGGCTGACTGATCAACCACAAAAGGTCTAAATATGCAGATGGTTGACAGGTGTGAGACAGACAATCCCTGGGTGGGAGAATATTCCCTTTCCCCAGAGACTGTGCAAACTTAGAATTAGTATATAATAATTTTCAGGGGGTGTTGGGGAGACAGGGGCGCTTGGCCTCCTGCAAAAACGAATGTCATTTTTTTTCTTTTGTTGCATTGGGCAAGGATTTTATTGTTGTATGCACAGCTAACTGTTGGTGTTTCTGTTGTTGACCTTGCTGTCGGCATTATGGGGTATTGACGTAACACTAACACTAACACACTAACACACACACACACACACACACACACACACACACACACACACACACACACACACACACACACACACACACACACACACACACACAGACACACACACACACACACCTACACCTCTAGCTGATATTCGTGAAGAAAAAGTTAATGAAACTCAAGTCACTAAATATCTTTTTATTGGAAACAGCATGACAGTCACTTGCATGGAGCTGACAGTCAAGCGCTAAGCATCTGCAAAATGCTAACTCTCAATGAGCTTGTAGCATGGCCTGCTGAACAACCAGTTAGAGGTGAAACTCTCATAGGATGTTATCTACATCTACAGTAAATGACCACATAAGAAAACAGCGGAGCAGCAGCAACATGAACAGCAATGCTGTGGCAGCCTACAACAGGAGGCAGCTGTACAACAAATGCATGGGTGATAAGAAAGACATTAGAGTTAAGTCATGGTAACATGCTTGAGGCAGTGTGTGCCTCCATGTGTTGGCTACAGCAATGTACTTCATTGAAACTGGCAAGCATACACAGCAGACAACAGACTGTATAGTTAAGAGGGATGTCATATTAGTTTGATGGAAAAAATGGGGTACGTACATAGGAAAGCACAGTAGGGTAGAACAGGAAGCACAGGTAAACACAGAAGGATAAACATAAGGTAGGAAGGGTGGGAGGAAGGATTTTTTTTTTTGAGGGATAAAGTCCATCTTAACTCTCAAAAAGGAAGGGTATGTGGGGAAGGTACCCACAGATGACTGTGGTAAAACACATGGAGGAGGACACGTAGCAGGGCCTGACAAACCTGGAACAGAGACACAGGCAGACAGGATAGCGATAGATACAAAAGATGGGGAGGACAGTTGAAGGAGACACAGAGAACATGGATAAATGCTGAAGGAGTGAGCTGAATAATGAACAGGAATGGGGAATGACACACAAGGGAGGAAATAAACCGGGAACAGGAAAGGGTATGTTCTTGGCATGTTTGGCTGCTAGGGCAGCTTAGTGGACAAAAACCCAGGCATCATTCACCTGGGTGGATGATTTTATGGGCTGGTTACTTCTCTACTGACCTAATGGTCAGCATCTGCCTGTGGGATGACTCCACCAATTGTGCCAAAATGTGTTCTATGTTTCCAAGGCATGCATACAGCTGCTGGTGCACTTGGCAGCGATCATCTGCCACACCTCATGCCATTATAATAATGGAGACTCTTTTGATCCACCTGCAAGATACAAGCTTTCGTCCTCGCCCTAAGGGAAAGGCATTAAGTACCCCCCCCCCAAGTCACCTCCAGCAGGAAGACCATCAGATGTAGCTCTGGCATACACTGCCAACCCACAGGCAGATGCAGTGGCTAGCAAAATCCAGGGTGAGCACAGCCTCTCCTGCTCATCTTCTACAAGTGGAACTGTAGAAGGAAATTACAATGGAAAATGACCTTATGCGTATGATACAGACACAACCACAGCAAAACAGATAACATTAAGCACACTTGTACAACCATGTACATTCTACAAACTAATGGTACTTAAGAAGAAAAAAAAGATTGCAGTGTATCATTTTCTTAAACTTCTGTTGTCCATTGTTGGAACAATTATGATATGGTTCCACAGAACAGGTGATACCAGTAATATAGCTCAATATGTCTACCAGTTCATACCAGGAGTCCAGCTTCTTTGAAGGGCTATGTGGTCCAGCAGAAGGTCTTTACAATCCTAGTTTAGTAAAAATGGAAAAGTTCTGCACTCCATTCATAATATACAGGAACTCTGCCTTTTCCTCTCCAACAAGCAGCTATGTCCACTAAACAGGTCTATTCAAGGAGCAATAAAGTAGTCCTGTGAACCGAGATGTAGGTTTGTGAAACATATGTTATGCAAGGTAATAGACATATACGTACTATGAGCATAGAGCACAGAGATCACATGCTTTATGCCAAACTCTTACACGTACAGCTCAAACAAATGTGTACTGTTTAGTGCTTTGGACACAGGCAGTGATTCACAAGTATTGGTGCTGTTTGGCTTCATCTACATGATATGAAGCATTGTTGCCATTTTGCATGACATCTTAAATTGATAAGTCCTGTAGAAAGTGCACATGTACAAATGTGTGGCATATACACCTGTTGTATTTATATTTGCCTCTACACCTATCACTTATACCCCCATAGCTATCCCTGTGAAGATTGTATGCTGTAACTAGGTTATCCCCTTGTCAGCTGTCCTCCTACCAATCTCTATAGTGTACAATCTACAGTACTTTGTCATGTGGCCATTGTTGTCTACATGTCTTGAGGGTGAGATGGATTGCAGAGGCTAGATAATTTCAACCTAGGAAAATATGATATTCTGTTACAGGCTGTTAGGACATGTGTACTATAAACTGTTAAGAAGGGATGATGACCAGCATTTACAGGAACAGATATGGCAGACAGTGGTCCATGACATAAATGCCATGGGGGGTATAATTACATACTGCAGTGTCATACATATGTAACTGATGTGTTACAGCAAGCCAAGGCAAAGGTATATTGCACAGCAGCTGAAAGGTCATCCATGTAAGAGACACCCAGACACAGCAGGTTAACACAACCAGAGAGGCTTCTGGTGCATCTACAAAAGAACATTTGTTCTAGGATCATGCCTGGAGGAGAAGACACTGGTTGATGGATGATTCTTCTCCAATGTCTCTACAGATTATACACCAGGTTAGTACCACATCCAGCAGATTTCTGTTCAGCAACACTGCACATACAGTCTGTAAGCTGACCAAAGCATGTATGTTTCCCATGGGCTGTTATATAAACTTCAGGTATTCAGCTGTGTCAGGATAATGGCAGAGGTATGAAGGCAGCATATGGCACATTTTGCATGGACGTGTTTACTGCACATGGCACAGTGGCACAGTTTTGACAGATGTACACATACTCACTCTGGTGCATCTTATTCGGTGTACACATTGGTTCATAAACAAGTACTAGGCTAGCTGCCCATGTCAAACATTTTAAGCCTAGCCAATTTCCCATCAGTGAGAATCAAACCTTGTACCTCTTGTATGTGAGGTAATCACCTTAACTATTATGCCAAACCCCAACCCACGGGGCAGACCACTACTATGATGACACCGGTAGATGCTAAGGCTTGCCAACCTGAATCACAGTCCAGTGGCACAATGGTACTATTGTCATCCTAGGTGGTTTCATCTGAGTGGTTTTCATCTCAACTAAGAGACTAATATCCCATGGTTCTGACCACCAGCGACATTCCACCCATGACTGTGGTAACAGATAAATGCACTGCATCTGAGCAGAGTATACTCACCATTTTATAGTTTCACAGGGAAGACCAACACTGTCCAGTGTTACATTTGAACCCTGACAAGTAGGCAGCACTTGGGATCAATAAGCAAATGTGGTGCAGTATCATCTAGGCATAAACTGCTGCAACAGAGGACAGCATGGAGTTCATCTATGTTCTGTGAAAACATAATAAAAAGCAAAAAACAAAAAATAGAAAGAGGACCACTTGGTCAAGCTCAAATTTATTAAGATTAAGCACTTTCGTACCATATAATAGTGGACTTCTACAGACTACCTTACAGCAAAATCAACCACATTTAAATAGTAAAAGAATTTGTAGATCACCTGCAGTATAAAATGATGTCATTCTTAATTAATTAACCAGTAAATTCAAAATAGCCCCCTTGAAAAAGACTTACAAATAACAACACAACCATCAAAACCCATCATGAATTCAGGTCAATAAAAAAACAAATACAAACATGCAAATTAAAAAATGTGTGAATAAAATATATAAATAAATAATTATACAAATCACAGCATATTTCATTTACATTTTTCTTCTAATACCAAAACTCAAATACAAAGTTGTGATTTTAACTTTAACACATTACTAATAGACGTCATTTCATTAAGGCCTGGGGGGGTTGTGGCATTTGTTCTCAACTGCCATCTGGATTCATTAAGTTCAAGATATAAATCAGTAGGCTCACCCCTAGGTCTTAGGTCAACCTGGTCAATAGCCACAATCTTAAAATAATGTAAGGGGTTGCTATTAATGTATTTAGCTAGGGCATTGCTTTCTACCACTTGTAAAATATTGTAAACATGTTGGTAAATCCCTTCTTTGAAAACCCTTACTGTTTTGCCAACATAAAAACTGTCGCAGCACTGGCACTTGGCAACATAGACAATCCCCTTACTAAAACAGTAAAATCTTTTTGTGAGCCTAATGAACCCCATATTTTTTATATATACTTCAGTTGTTTCCAAAATATGCTTACATTGGGAACAATGCCCACATTTAACCATAGCACCTTTGGAGTTTACCAATAGTGGCCTTTCCACTAAGGCTTTGAAATGAACATCCTTCTTGTAAACTATAATGGGTCTGTCACCCACCTTGCTAATGTGTTCAGGCTCAACTCCAAAAATACTCCCGTTTTTTCAACAATATCTCGAATGCTATCAAAATGCAGGCTCTACGTCAACACAAGGACCTTTTGAAAATTCACTACTCACATCAGAAAAACCTGACCTATTATGTTTTGGAATTGCCGTAACCTTGCCCCCGGTACCTAAAAGGGGAAGAAAATGACCTTTTGCCTTTTTCTCATGACCTCATAAAATATATTGTTTAAAAAATGTTCTGGATAACCTCTACTAATGAACATATCTCTTAATTTAGACAATTCTTCCAGAAAAATCTCAAAATTGTTGATCATTCTGGCCAGTCTTACACATTAACCCTTCACCAATGATTTCTTTTAGTAAAAGGGATGCCAACTATCAAAATGCAAAAAAGAATTAGAAAAAGTTGGCTTACGATACATTGTGGATTCACATTTCCTGCCAATTCTATCCGTAATTAAAGAGACATTGAAATAGTTCACCCCTTCAGTATGTACCTCCATGGTGATCCTAAAACAATCAGTACTAGAATTTAAAAACAAAAGAAACTGGTCCAGCCTGCCCCTTCAGTCAATCCAAAAAATAATTATGTCATCTAGGTAACACCCATAGAGGGACCAGCAGCTGCCAAACTCAGATGAAAAAAAAATATCCTGTTCCCACTGTGCCAATACAAGATTGGCAAATACAGGGGAGCATGCAGAACCCATAGCCACACCCTTTTTCTGTCTGAAGATATGGTTCTCAAACACAATAAAGTTGTTTTCCAAAACTATCTCCATTAAAGTCCTTAGAGTAATGATCTTTGAATGATTAAAACCAGAATTACCACACAAGAAGTCATAAGACAATAAGGCCTACATCATGTAGAATAACTGAAAATGGATCCTGGACATGTATTGTAACAAATAAATTGTCTACATATAAGTCATCAGTGACTTTAGACAGAAAATACCAAGAGTCTTGATAAAGGTATGTGTGTTTAAATAACACTTTTTTCAAATGAAAATCAACATATTTGGCTATAGGAAAGGTTTTGGATGTTTTAGCATCAACAATAGGTCTCAGTGTTGGGTCCATAATATTTTTCTGAATTTTGGTGATACCAAAGATGGTGAGGAGGTCCTGGGGTGTGTAACCTTAAGGAAATCAAAATCCTTTAAACCAATTTGTCTATTCAACAGGAGCTCCTCAAGTATTAAATCAGTCCTTTGATATGCTATATTCATTTCACATGGGGAGACATTCTCATAAGCATCAGTATGCAATAAAACAAACATTTTAAGTATTCTGAAGAAGTCCAGTATTACATGGTATGAAAGCGCTTAATCTTAATAACTTCGAGCTTGACAGAATGGTCCTCTTTCTATTTTTTGTTTTTTATTAGTTTGTGTTACATTGGTGTATTTTATCTGTGAAAACATGGTGGCACACACTGCTTTCATCTCCACCTCCATGACAAGAAATCAATGCCTCCATCACTGCCCACAATTGCAATGTTATCAAAGGTCACGGTAGGTGCACTTCAGGAGTGTCTATGTAAGGACCCATTGTAAGGGATACATAATTCTAATGCATCTCTGCAGATCTACAATGTGCTTCTACCACTTACTTCATGAATAGACATGAAATTCTGCCTCCAAAGGCAGAATGCTTCATGAGATGATGCCATCCAGGTCACAATCTCTCAGTGACTTGTCATCCGTCAGAAGGGACTTCAAGTCCTCATACAATAAGTCGGCCACACATCATAGTCATGTAGTGGCAATTCTACTCCATTGCAGGAGGAATCTAAGACATTGTGTACTTATATAAGGTGTGTGTGTGTGTGTGTGTGTGTGTGTGTGTGTGTGTGTGTGTGTGTGTGTGTGTGTGTGTGTGTGTGTGTGTGTGTGTGTGTGTGTGTGCGTGTGTGCATGTGTGATCGTCTTCCTAGCCAGCTATGCATGTGATGACCTTAACCGGAATGTCTGATGCACTGTATGGTTCAGCCATGTCCTGACCAAGAGTCTGACATTTACACTGAATGCATCATGTTCTGTAATGCCACACTGTCTGTGTGCAGCCCCTATATCTGGGGTAGATGTTACTAGTTTGCTTGTGCTGTCATGTGCTGTACCAATTTATGTATTGCTGAAGGGGGCTGGGCAGCTGCCAGTTTTTCCTGTTCCACCATATTTTTTTATGATGATGATGGTGAAGAGCCCTCCTTGCTGCTTATCTGCATGCTAGATGTGACAGTAACAGTACCTTGGGTCTGCATAGCCTGTCTCAACATCAGCATATTATTAAGCACAGAACATGTTAAGAGCATCATGCAGGCTGTGGCAGGGTAATAATGGTCATACTGGAGTGCCCCCGAGACTAGACAAAGGAGTACTAGCGGGCTAGACACATGCTCTAAAATACTGTAGGTTTGTGTGAAGGAGGTGTCATACTGGTATTTAGCCATGTTCCTGGAGTTCCATATGGCCATCTTAAGCCAGGATTTCAGTGGTCATCCAGCATCTCCTGCAATACAGTGTAACAGTTTTGCAGGGGCTTAATATCTCTCTACATACTATAAATGTATCTATATACCTTAATATGAGCTACAGTATCTACATTTACTAACTAGATGGCTCTGTGGAACTTCACTGTGCAGGAACTGGTGACATAGATAAGATCAGTGTCAAATATTAGAAGCATGCAAACTGCCTGGGTGTTGTGCAGACATGGTAGTAACGATCCCATGCCCACCACATACAACCTGGAAGTTTACAAAATGACAGCCCTTTTTGTTCACAAACACTGGTGGCTGTGGCCAGATAGAGCCTTTATTACTACTTGTGTGCTATCTATGCGACTTGGCATCTCGGACAGGCAAGTGGTGTTACAGAAGGCATGCATGGTGTTAGCTCACTCCTATTGTATTTAAAGAAACAGTACATGCTTTTTAATAGTGAAAGTATTATGGTGCTGCACTTGTTGACTGTTGTACAAACATAAGATTATAAAATAATCCAGCATGTCCTCAGCTGGTCTCTGAAGACGTCCTGTAACTTGAATAGAAATAGCTACACATACTTTGGTCTCTACACTTATGGCAAGACCACTCCAAAGTTTTTGGCAGGTTTAGCCCTTCAACTGTTGGTCTAATGCTGAAGTGTAAATTGTTTAAAATAAGACAACAGATTTCAGCAATGTCCACCTAGCATATATTTGCATATCACCAAGACCCAATTTCCCTATTCTGCATCATATGCATACGATTATGCAGTCACTGACATGTATCTTCTGTTACAGATTTAAGCTCCCTGCATGCAAGGAGAACATGGGAGTTCAAATCACTACTGACCAGCACCATTCTGCTGTTGGCGGGTTCCATTGCAAGTATGTGAAGCAAACCACACAACCCATCTATGAATCATGGCCATACAGTGCATAGTATGATACAAACTATTAGTACATGGAGTTACAGACAAATAATACATTACATTACCTCCTTTCTGTAAAGGAAAAGAAAAAAGTTATCTGCTCTGCTTAAAAAGAAAATGTCAAACTCTGAAACAAAAGTGAGCTAGATTTGCACTGCATGAGAACAAGAAAGAAAGAAAAATGGTTTAGATGACACAATGTTTCAAAAAGCAAAAGTTCAACAATTCCTGTTTCTGAACCAGTAGCCAAGATCTCTTTGAGACTCTGAAAACTACTCTGAAGATCAAGCAAAGCTGAAGTTGAACTATGAACGATATGGTACACAGAGCTGCATTGTGCCCATGCTCCATCTTAGAGCAAGAAGGAAATTAATACATTCCTTTACTGTATATGTATATGAAACACACATGGTGTCTATTCGAAATAGCAAGAAACATCAGGAAAGGACCTCTGTTAACATGAATATGAAACATCAGGAAAGGACCTCTGTTAACATGAATATGAAACACACATGGTGTCTATTCGAAATAGCAAGAAACATCAGGAAAGGACCTCTGTTAACATGTAAGCTTATATAGTGCAGCCTGTATCCCCAAGACAATTGTTTGACATTCCGAATATTGAAAAACGCATTGACTGCACCATCCATCGCTTTCACATGTCACCTAATCATACTCATTCAAAAAAGCAAACTGAAAGTTTCCTTGCCTGATCACTAAACCACATCTCACATCCACTTACACACCACACCCCATATACTTTTCAGTATTTCTTACTTACATATACCAACTCCACGTTTGCAAAACAGCAACCAAAATGAAAACACTGCTGCAGATGTATTAGATGACTAACGGCAGATTGACTATAAACAGTCTGGCAGATTGAGTTGTTAATAACCAAAAACAGCTCCTACAACTGCCAACATAAAGATCTGTTGACATTATATAGTGAAACTATAGATAAACCTAAATATAGCTGTGCACGTGTGTGTATATCTGTGGGCATAGTATGTCTATTTTATTGATTTATTCATTATATTAGCAGGGCCTGTGTTAGAGTTATCCTACAAAGTCATTATGAGCGATACAAATATTGAACATAAATAGTGACAGCAATGAAAGTGAAAAACACGGCAAACTGTTAGATGAGTAATTTGAATGGGGACATTAAGAAGTTGAAGAATTTTAGGTCAAGTTAGACACACCCAAATATAACACTTGTGGCCAAACAAAGCAGAAGAAAATCCATTCATATGAAAAACATGGTAGAAGAGAAGCTAGAATACTAGAAAAAGGAAAATAATTGAGAATGCTTCTTCTCTTACTCCCTGCGTTTAAACCAAAGCTGGACTCTCAAGACCCAAAACCAAACAAGATTTGAGATGTACGAAAATGACTGACAAGGCAATAACCAATAAACCAAAACAGAAAGGCATAGAGAGAAAGAGACAGAGAATGAAACTTTACTCATTTAAGAACTAATAAATCAGCTCATCATAAACCCCAGTTACACTCAGACAACATTGATATGTCACATTAGAGATGCTCCTACACATGAAACAGTAACTGAGCCACAGTGACAGCATAGTCGTCTATGGAAAGACTGAAAATGAACATTGTAAAACACTAATAAAGGTGCACTCTAAATAAAAATAACTAAACTAAACAGACAAAATGTGAATTTAGCAGCAGTGTACTTCAATTTTATGGTTGCATATTCTCAGGCAAAGCAATGCCACCAGACTGTCAAAGTAAAAGCTATGCATGGCGTGTCATTACCTATAGAGGAGAAATCCTACCAGGTATGGCTAACTATTACTCAAGCTTTATAAAAGACTTTAGTTAAATGCATTACATCATTGAAGGAGCTTATGGAACAATGAGATGCCACAGAACAGTTAAAGGAAGACCTGAGCTCACAGAAAGCTGTGCAGAACAATATCATAAATCGATATCAGTTCATCTGGGCCTGGGGAAGTCCTGGGTTAGGTATACAATGGAAGGAAAACCTATGCAAGCAGGTCATTGGCGGATGTATAGAAAACATACTTCCTGAATAAGAAAGTAGTATGTACGTGTGAACATTTTTAGAAATAGCCGTCTGGTAATGAATTTAACAATCATTAACTACAAATCCTTTAATACAAAATTTAAGAACTAAGAGCTAAAGTCACCCTTTAAGAGAGAAAAATGGTCACTGGTAAATTCCTATCACTTTAAAGGATAATATAAAATGGCAACAGAAAACAAATGCTGCATACCTGTCAAGACATCCTGGTTTACTCACATGAAAGGGAGACAAAACAGGAGAAAGTTGCAGGACTGTATTAATATTATTATAACTGGGAATGCAGTCCCAAAGACCCTGACAATGAAAGGGTCGGAGGCTAGAACAATATTAAAAAGGTTAAAAAGGTTTGCACTAGCACCTTGTACAAAGTAAGAGGTAACAGTGATGTTGCGACATTAAAAGAGACATAAGAATGTGTAATGAGATTAACAGCTTCATTTCAAGGCAAACAGCAAATGAAAGGGACAAGGATGTTAATTCAAAAAGAACTGCAGATACAGATCATACTGGCATAGTAAAAGTTAAAGCAATGAGCAGGAAAATATATCGTTTACAGGAACAGATGGAAGTGATTGAAAAGATCCATAGAGACTTTTTGTTATGAAGGCTAACAAACAACATACTAAAAGTGTATTTATTCAAAATATATGAACTATCAAATGCAGCAGAAATGTTTATTAGCCAGTATAGAGCAGGGACTATGTTCTAGTAATTACTGATACATCAATGTCAGTTCACACAGTAATACCTGTTTTAGACAAGATTATCACAATCTTTGGTATACTAGGAGATAATAAGATTTTAACAATCTAAGGTTCTTGCATTTTTCTGAAATCTGAGAATAACACACACCAAATTTGGACAGAGACTGTGAAATGTTAAAGAGATTTATGGTCAACACAGGGAAAGCCATAAGAATTGCCACATTCAAAATGAAAAGTATTTAGTGGCTGCAATAATTAAAAACAGAGGGTGCAGAACTTTTATACATATAACTTCTAGAAGCAACAGTAGCTATTAACATGATATTTAAGCATGAATTACAAAAGAATACATAATCAGTGAGTTATCCATAGGTCCTGCATTATGAATGGAAAATAAAAACTCAACAAAAACCTATAATGAAGTGACTGATCTGGGGATACTGGCCAGAGAACAATGTAATAGTTTAGATCAATGAAAAGTGAGAAGCAAAACAGATATTTATCATTATACCATGATCCTCCCAAAAGGTGCACGCTGATTGGCCAGCGTGCCCGTTGTAAATCGAGTTATACTAATGGAAAAAGGTCGGACTTTTCCATTAGTATAACTGTCTCGCTATGTTAAATGGGTTTAACATAAATAAGCAACAGAGATCTCCGTTGCTTATTTTAAAGTCTCGCTATGTTAAACCCATTTAACATAGCAATTTTTTAAAACAAGTAGGAGAAAGCAAGATCTCCGTTTTTTTTGTGTTTAAGCTATGTTAAATGAGTTTAACAGCGGAGATGTCTGTTGCTTATTTTAAAACTGTCTTGCTATGTTAAACTCATTTAACAAAAGAAAAAGCAAAAACGAAAATCTTGCTTTCTCCGTGCTTTTGCTTCACAACTCTCTGATGTACTGCGCGCCGCGCCACATCAGAAAATACCGCTGGATGCCAGACATCTGTGGAAGGGCAGTAAACAGGCATTATACTATGCCATTATTTAAGAAAAGTAATAGTTTCTTTTCTTAAATAATGTCATAATAACCACGCCTGGGTGTGGGTAATGCTAAATTACCCACGGTTGGCTTTGTTTGGTCCCTCAGGCTCCCTCGACCAAACCATGCCAACCGGGTACTTAGCATTACCCACACCCAGGCGTATAACTATATATTGTTCAACCCTGATCCATATATTATTCAAGGTAACAAAGGTTCAATGATAACAGAGTGCAGCAAGAGCCATAAAAAAGTTTAGTGTTCTTTACTTAAAAATAACTTTTTTGCATACTTCCAGTTCACACCCATACATCCTTATGGCATACAAAACTTTTTTGGCTCATTAACTAAAAGATTTACCAGTTAATAACAGGTAGCATTAGAGAGGGCAAGAAGTTATTAACAAAATGACATCAAAATTGTTAGTCTAGAGTTTCCTGTAGTGGAGAAATTAATTTTGTTTGCCACTTATTACTCATATTTTCATAACTGAGACACCTACATTTTATTAAAGTGCATGGTGTGAAATGTCAGTGCTGGAGACAGAACAGTTCATGAAAATTCTGGTTTATATAACACTGCACTGGAAATATTGCTATTTGTTTGTTAGTAATTATGAAAATAAGCAATATTTTCATATGTATTTAATACTTCAAAAAACAAATAACTTACAAACTGTTGAATGACATTAGATGAAACTTTCGATGTTGAAAAAAATTAATATTAGCACTGTAAGATGCACATCTTGAGAAAGATCCAGTATTATTTGTGTTGCTAATTATACAATCAAAAATGGTTTCAAATATCTGTAAATATCTCAATAAACAGATACTTACAGAGGAATTTATTATTGTCTTGTGAAAGCATAAATCTGGTTTACAAAATGTTCTAACAATATATGCCTAGTTTGCATAGTTCTCAAGATATGAATATTTGTTTGTGAAAGTTTAGAAAAAATATAATTAGCAGTTTGTGTGCATTACAATATATTACAGTATTTCTGGAAAAGACTATGAATGTACTATTATCACAGTAACCATTGCTATTTGTATGGTTTTAATAGCTTTTACTGTTCACAAAATATTTACATTTGTTTGTCTTATGCTTTTTATGTTTATTTTAAAGAAAATACTCTGGAATGCAAGATGTGTATAGGCTGCAAGAGGTGTGACAGTTTATAGGTGTTAATGAGCTAAAAATTTTAACCTGAGTTTGCAACCTTTGTTTTTTTGCTAAATGAAGGTGGTACCAGTCCCATAATGTTCATATGCTAGAGGTCATTCTACATTTGCTAGACCACCAGAGACCAGAAAGAAACATATGGAAACAAATTTATTAAAAGACCATGTATATACTTAAGTAATGTAAAAATCTTTTCTTTTGAAGGTTGTTTAAAATGTGAGACATGCAAAAGCATGCAAGTGTATGAATGGTAAATAAATGGAAATACTTATGAGTGCATTGCCTAAAAACTATAAATGCACTACTTAATATATAAATTGTAGTAAAAAATATGAGTGGATACCACCACGATCATCCAATAAACAAAACTGTCGAATTTTGTGACATTTATTTAAAAAACTGTTTAAACAAGTAAAAAAGATAAGCGCTTTTTCATACTAACAGGTAAGCTTCATCAGATCTTAAAATATTTCATTTACAACATCCTTTTATACAAAGGGTATAAATCATTCATTTCAGCAAAGTAATTAATCAATTAATCAATTACTTAAAATCACAATTACCTGAGTGCATTACACTACACTCTGAACACCAGTTGGAAGTCTACGAAAAAGCTAAGCATCAGCAAGTGCTCAAGCATACTAACAATTCATAATCATTTCTAATGCCGCAATAAAACAAAGTGAACATGTTCATCTTACAAATGAAATGTATAATAAAATATAAAAACATTCTGCTAGATAGGCTTTAAAATACATGCCTTATAATGCATGCCTTAAAATACAAAGCGCCAGGAAACTTATACGTCTCTGATGTAGAATATATAAACAAAGCCTACACTTCACATAAAAGACTTACTATGAAATTCTATCACTTAAATCATGACTTAGGCATCAAGTATAACATATAATATATGAATATTTATTCCAAAACTCAATGTGATATAGAAATATGTATATATATTAATGAATATAAAGAATAATATAAAGAAAAAATGATGTAAAGAAAAAAGAAAAAATGTATTAGGGCATCATTTATTACTGCGTGCTTCAAGTATGGGCTTTATGGTTATAGACTGATTAAGACCAGGCGCCTGATGCGCTCGTAACTTAAAAATCCATTGGAGTTCCACTAACTCCAAATGGTTCATATTGTATTTATAGCGGCACCTATTTTTCTCAGAGTAATATATAAATTGCTTAGAGTCTTGAAATGCTGGAAAATATTGCTGATTATACATCAGAGCTATCCACTTGGTGGTGTGAACAATGGCTCTAGATGATTTGGTCACACTGACTAATGCCGATGCAAAATCCCAACCCCATGTAAAAATGAGAAAAGAGGGCTGATGATGTTTAGTCAAATAGAAGGCTTGTTTGAAACTGACCAGAAATGCACAAAATGTCAATACTTGTTGCATTCGTTGTTGTATTTGTTTCTGGTACTTTTTTACTGCAATTCTAGTGGCAGTAGAAAGGTAACCTGGTCTGTCTGAGTTCGGAAACATACAAGGAGGATTAAAATTAGATAATTTGTCAAAGGGCTTTTAGTTGGGTTAGTCACTTTATTTTGTAAATATAAATTCTGTTGTTAATTGCACACCGGCTGTGAAAGTAAAAGAACAGGTTAAAATGGATTACTAACTTAGCAAAAACATATAGCTTGGTATTCATTGTTAATAAGAATCAGAAGTAAAATATTTTATCTCTTATAAACTATGCAGCTTGTGAAATTTATTATCTATAAGCAGGTCAAGACGAACTCTTGTAGGCAGCTGTGTCTCATCAATATGATACGCAAGATAGGCCAAGGACAAAAGGAGTTATTCTTCAGGAACAGAATGTTTAAGATATGGAAAACAAACTGTCAGCAGACCAGCTTGAAAGGAAAGACTTATTATTCTGGCAAATTCTCAAAACTGCTGATGCAGGCAGAAAAGACACTATAAAGATTGGGACTTTTTCTGTTGTATCAGAGACTTTGATTATTTTAAGCTGAAGTATGTTTTGATATATATATGCCTTTCATTGTTAATCTAGATGTAAACCTCATGTGCAGTAAATGAACATCATAACAGCAGAACTGTCTCAGTGTCTTCATTGAGTAAAGGTACAGACTACCTGAATAGTGTAGTATAACTTCAACACTGGCATTTAGCAGTTCCTTGTACAGGTACAGGCACTTAGAAACTAAATATTCCCATAAAACTTTCCCTGTAACTTTTCCCAGTACTCAGTTGCACAAATGTTTGTGCACTAAGGAGCACTGCTGCATGACTTTAGTCATACATAGCCTAGGTGTAGGTTCTACTCTCATAGTGCCCATGATAGTCTGCTGTAATCACCCCTTTGTAGTTCACCTAAAAAGGCCTGACACAATTCTCGGGCACTTTCCCAATTTCTCAGCTAGCAGCTTGGCAGATATGGGCATCCTGAGACAATGTAGGAATTGTCCCATGTTCACTGACAACCAACTAATCCTTAGAAAAATGGATAAGGTATGTGAAAGATATAATTATACAATGTCATTGGACGCAAGACTCTCACACAAAAGTGCTCAAAATAATAATCAGATTGTTACTAACAGAAGTATTATACCCACCACACACAGTACTGACCCAACACACAGACCAAAATATGCTGAGGCACTTTAACAGCAACCTTCCTAAGACTTAAAGACCACATAGACATTCATCCTACAAAAAAGTACTCAGCAACTCCAATAGCACACCACCACAATAACACCCAACACAACACATACTGCTGCACCCTTTGGAGTCTCAACTACTAAGCCCATAAGGCAAGCAAACACTCTGCTGAATATTTCAACCACAGGAGACTCCATTCTGAGACATACAGATGTCCCACTCACAAGGGTGAATGAGGAGAAAATCATGGTCAGTTGTCTATCGGGGCCACAATCCACCACATTACCCACCCACTCAAGTCATTGCACCACAAGTACCACTATGACTCATAGTCCATGTATTTGTAAATGACCCGAGATGTACCTCCCTGGCCCTTATTAAGAGACATTATTGAGCTCTAGGAGTGTATTCCCCAGGCAGTTATGTGCCCTAGATTGAGCAACAGACAACTTTCACCAAGGACGATGCCACAGTATGAACAAAGGATGATAGACTTCAATAATTGGCTTAGTTTCTGGTGCCATTCTAATGGGGTACAATATTTGCCCACATAGGGGGATATAGTCAATATGTTACTCTGCCAGGGATGGTCTACACCTGTCCCCTCTAGGCTTTTGAATACTGGCTAAAACATTGTCCTCCACTATAATGCCTTTTTTAGGTAATGCCAAACTGACAAACCTTCTGATACAGCAAACCCAACCCAAGGGAACTTAAAGGTATTACTGCTCAATGCCTGGAGCCTAAACAAGAAACTCTATTCCCTTCAAGTTATCCTCACCCTAAAGAATGTGGACATCTGTGCAGTTACCAAGACATTGTTTAAAGACATGGAAGGCACCATGCAGGGCTACAATGCCTTCCACACTTGCAAGCCAGCTGATGCACAGGCAGGGACCAAAGGTGGAAGTGTATCTACCTATAACAAAAAACTCACCTCAAGACTAGTCAAACGGGATGATGCACATAAGTTTCTCCATGTCCAGATTTCCATAGGCAAAGTTCTACATCATATCCTTGCAGGCTACATGTCGCTCTCTGTGACCCACAAAACATATAACTCATACTTGGACTTACTGGAGGTCATCCCCATTCAACCCAATACCATATTCATGGCTGACTTTTAACTACCCCACTATAAACTGGGATACTTACATTACCCCACACCTACAGGCTCACAGATTCCTGGACTTTGCAAACACAAACTCCTTGGACCAGATAGTCCATATGGCCACTAGGGGTGCAAACATAATCAACCTGGTATTGGCAAACATGGGAGAACACTGTACCCTCTTAGTATAGTGTCTATTTTCGGGTAAGGTTATTCCACAAAGTTGTCTCCTTCATAATGCATATCAGTTCTATAACCCTGGCTAACCCTGTAACATTTAGGAACTAGTCTAAGACAAACTTCTTTCTGAGTGATAACCTGTCAAAATGTCAGGCTACTCAAACCCTGAGAACACAGCTGCCAGTGCAGCATAGTTCACAGAAACCCTGAACAATAACATTAATAACTGCATATAGACAGCTGTACCTACCAGAAATAAGACCAAAATGAACTCAAGAAACAAACCACACCAGTGGAATCCAAACATAAATAAGATATACAACAAAAGAAAAAAAACATAGCCACGATTAGGAAGTGCTACACCCAGCATGATAAAAAAACACTGTCAGTCATCTAAACAAACAAGAAATAAGGCACATTAAGTCTACTAAAGCCAAATTTGAGATAAAGATAGCCTCCTAAGCAAACAACCACAAGGCTTACTTTAGCTGTGTCCAAAACCTCAAAGGCAGCCCACAGCAGTGTGCAGAACTGATTGCAAATGGAGCCACCTACACAAAGCTGGAAGATATGCCAAATCTGCTGGTTGACAAATTCAGCTCCAGTTGAACTCCCTCTCTTCCCTTGCTGCCCCCAGTAAATACCATCAAGCAAACCCCTCCAACTATCACTAGGGAGCAGGTCCTGGAGGCAAACTCTAAGGCCAAACACACTGCATTAATGGGCACCAATAATATCCTAGGATGTCTCCTAAATAGCCTGGAACATGACCTATCAGAAACACTGGAGTCACTGCTTAACTATAGCCACCAGGCAGACTTTGTGTTATGCAACTGGAGAACTGCACCAGTCATCCCTCCGAACAAGGGCGTACATTTAATGGACCCCATGAACTACAGAGCTAGAAGTTTGACTAGTCTCATAAGCAAAGCCATAGAAAGAATTGTAATGGAAATGATAAAATCAGGACAATGAAAAATCTACAAATACTGCATCCAACTCAGTTTTGTCAAGGGAAGATCATGACAACTCAGCCTGCTGGACTTCTCTGAGAAAGTCACCAAGGCAATGGATGATGGCAAAATGGTACACACTGAACACATTAACTTGGCTAAGATTTAATACAAAAACAAACTCACAGATATAGGCATAAACTCTTATGTTACATGCTGGATAGCCAGCTCGATCCATGAAATTAGGATTGGGGAGGCCACCTCCACAAACAATGGTCACTAGTGGAGTCCCCCAGGACTCTGTGGTTGGTCCACTCCTTTCTGGCATTTAGTTCCCAGAAGTCAAGGTCAATGTCAAGGGTCTCTGGCTGATTAAACTTGAAGAAGACTGCAAACTAAGAACAGTCACAGAATCCCCCCAAGACACTAACATCCTACAGGAAGTACTAACACAGACAAATGACTGGTGCCAAAGGCACAGCTTAAACCTCAATGCCAAGAAATGCATAATAGTACCCTTTTGGAAGTCAGCCACCCTAGGATATCTCATCAATAGCACACCTCTAAGAGTAGAACCATTAGTCAGGAATTTGGGTACACATGCAGATAGTAACTTGACTTTTCACAGACATGTAGCTAAGGTAGTAAGGAAATCATTCTATACTGCCTACCTTGTAAGCAAGAACATGGGATCTAGGTCCAAGGAAACTATTTTTCCACTGTATTTGGCCCTCATCAGCATGTACTTGACCAAGGACATACAACAAACTGAATGTCCGCAGAGGTTCCTCACTAAAATAATATAGGGCATAAACAGCATATCCTATGCAGATTGTCTCAAAGCCTTCTCTCTATACTTCATTTCATACAGACTGTTGAGAGGCTGTTTAAGCCTGATATACAAAGCATCCTTGGTTCCAACTCTAATGGGCATTTTGCATATCCACAAAATGAATAACATTAGAATTACTTGATCTTGGCATTTACATTTTGTTTGAGACATAAATAAGACATTAGAGGGACAGGTATGTATCTCAAAGAATTTGTCTTCTCTGGAACTGGCTTCCCATCTATGTGAAGCAGAGTTCTTCTCTAATCCTTTTCAAAAGAAACGTGAACCAGTAGATAGGAAATACACCCCTGGTCTAGCACCTATGTCTCTAACGGAAACAGCCAGCCTGTAAATCTTGCCCTAATTTATATATATATATATATATATATATATATATATATATATATATATATATATATACACCCCTTAAAATAACTTTTAAAGAGCCTAAACTTGTGGGATACGTTTGGGATGCTTGGCTTATAAAGGCCCCAGTGGTCATTAGCCTAGTATATATCAATGAACCTATAAATGCATATACATAGTAATGACTTATAATATTATCCTAACATATTGCATTGCAAATGTGTTGTGTAATGTCACATTATTAAGCCAATTTGTAAGTAAGAAGCCCTGCAGGTGAGACTGCAGTTCGCCTTTAAGTTTAAATGCCAGCTTCTGACGGAAGTATAAATGCCACTGATTTGTGCATTTCCCCATGGCTGAGCACACTAATACATGTGGATGCACTTCAAGTGAATTAGGCATGAGCTGTTTGCCTGAAATTAAGAAAGCAGAATGCTTCAGGAAGTATAGATAAACATTTATGAATCTCATTAATAAATTATCAGCCACTGGTGATGTTTTGGTTTGATGGTTTGTACTCTAGAACTGTAACACAGTTATGAACATCTTCAGAGCAGTGTGGCTTTCCAGATAAGGCTACAAATTGCTTAAAGAGTAGGATTTAAGTGCTTTATTCAATATCTATGAAAAGCCAGCTTTTTTAGGTGTCAGTCTTACTGCTGGCATTTTAACAATTCAAACTATTACATCTGTGGAGTTCTCTGTAGTCCATCTCATCAATGCTGGGTTTCAGTGGTTTGAAGCTGCCCTCTGACTGACAAGTATAATAAGCTATGATATACTCATATTATATACAATAAATACATATATATACATGCATAGTGAAAATCCAGGTAAGAAGTGATTTAATGCAGGAGGAAGGTGTAGATAAAGTAGTTTCATTTAGTGCTTCGTCAGCAACAGATAAACTGGTTTTGTTTAAAGCTTCTTCAGTAACTGGTTTATCTGCTTGTTTCTCCTGCATTAAAACACTTTTTTACCTTTGTTATGTGCTGGATTTTGTGACTTGTTTGGATCTTCTGTGCATCTGCATTGTTTGTTTATTTTTGGCCTGGACCAGTTTGTGTGTTGTTTTTATATTTGTGTGTGCATGTGTTATGTATGTGTGTATATATATATATATATATATATATATATATATATATATATATATATATAGATATAGATATATATATATATATATATATATATATATATATATATATAGATATGGATATATATATATATATATATATATATATATATATATATATATATATATATATATACATGCATTAAAGATTATTTTATGGATGCACTACCATGCATTGAGATTATCCATTTATGACAATAAGTTACTAGGCATCAAAACTTAAAAGCTAGCTAGGGACTATAAAGATTTTATGGACGGTAATATTTTTGAATGGCTGAGATCTACTGA
The DNA here is from genome assembly GCF_019279795.1 of Protopterus annectens. Classification (NCBI taxonomy): domain Eukaryota; kingdom Metazoa; phylum Chordata; order Ceratodontiformes; family Protopteridae; genus Protopterus; species Protopterus annectens. Next base: position 599,310,266 of record NC_056750.1, on the reverse strand, counting down.
CTCTGTACAGAAACAAAATGTGAGAAATGCTGACTCTATTGTATCTCAGCAAGGACATGCCCACCATCATGGCAGCATTTCTGATAAAAACACTAAAGCAGTTACAATTAGAAGTCATGAGAATGAGCAAACGAAAGATGATACTTCCCATACTGATCTACCTTAAGATAGTACAGTCATTCATAAGACCAATTTGAGCTCCAAAATTCATGAATTAAATATTATGAATCCATAGACAAATGAAAGTGACAATAACACAAGAGCTAGACCTAAAAATTCTACCAAGAGCACTTTGTCTTTTTCACGTTTTTTTCAGTGTTACTAGTCTTAATGAAAAAGATTAATCTTACAGAAGGGACTGTTCAATAAGCAGAAGCAGAAAGAGGACATTTTTCACGTAAGAGAAACATAGTTTATGAATCCTTAGTCATTAACATATCGGGACATACTTTAAGGGAAGCCCAGAAACAATTATTCAATAAAAGTACATCTTTTATACCGTCACTTCCCTCTAAGCTGAGTGAGTTTGTGATGGATATTAAATGCTTTGGAAGAAATATCTTTCTTAAGAATACTTGTGGTAATACAAAATAGATTGATCAAACTAATGCATCAAATATTTTAAAGAAGCCTAGCACCTTTATTCCTGCTTCTCATCCATCAAAACAGATGTTTGTAAAAACCATGTGAGAATGAGGTATCCGAACTTCATAATGGGAACAACGGGAAGGATTTCATTAATTTATATTCTGAAGAGAGACAAGCATTAAAGGAACTGATGAATCATAACAAGATCATAATTAGGCCTGCTGACAAGGGCAGTGAGATTGTAATATTGAATAGATCCATGTACCATAATAGGATGTTAGAAATGCTTGAGGATGAGAAAACTTATACTGGAATCCACAAATGGGAAGTAAATAAAATTATACATCAAGTGAAGGACAGCTTATTTGATTTATTGATGGCTTGCACCAGCTCACAAGAACTATTTGATTATTTATTGATTGCATACCCTCTGATACCCACTATTAACAGTCTAACTAAAATACATAAGGGTAACTGAAGCCCACCAATGCACGCCATAGTATCTGCTGGAGGATGGCTCACCGAACATGCCTCTATTTTTGTGGAGCATAAACTGAAGTTAGCAATCCCCAAAGCAGTCACTGTATTGACTGACACTTCACACTTTCTTAGAATATTATTTGACTGTTACAAGTCTTTGGATAAGACAACCTATATAACAATGGTGACAATGGACATTAAGAGCCTTTTCACTCTGATCCCCAATGATTTTGGGGTTGAGGTGGTCCGACAGAGCTTAAGAAGTTAAAAGATCTTTGACTACTGCACTATTTCCTTGATTTGTTCTCTAGTAGAGCTAACTTTGGACAACAATGTTTTTACATATGATGCAGAAATGGGGAGTTGCAATGGGCACACCATATGCCAACATTTACTCTAATATAGTTATTGCCCAATGGGAATCCACTTATGTGTTCAACATGACGAATCAGTGGTTGAAGTACATACTCTATTGCAAGAGATTTGTGGATGACATATTTTTTCTGTGAAGTGGTAATACACAAGAACTTACCAAGTTTGTAGACTACTTGAGCAATACAACAGCTTGTCTACAGTTTGATGCTAGTAGCTACAGCAGAAAAATGAACTTTTTGGATGTTGCCCTTTAGATAGGCACAGATGGTAGCCTTGATATATCCTTACACAAAAAAGATGGCTGGAGGAACCACTTGTAACATAGAATGAGCATACATCCTAAGCATATCTATCCGCATGTCATCAAAGGGCAGCTCGTAAGAATCTCCAGGATCTGCATCAATGAGCAGGATGATATACAAGCATCACAGGTGATGCACTTAAGCTGTCTGGATGAAAGATAACTGAATAACACTGCAGTATGTTATCGTACAGATGATACTAAAACTGACATAACTTCTATGGGAGTCATTCTGTTTTATCACACTTGGAAAAGTGGCAGCATTTTCTACATGATAACAAAGGCAACTTACTGCTGAGTTTCCTATATCTGTCAGTATGATTACTACAGTTTATTACAAGAGTTCCAGAAATTAACTGAATCCTGATCAATCTCACTATAAGCTGTCTTCTTCCAGGAAAGCATCCAAGCATTCACTTTGAAAATAGTAAGATAAAAAAACAAACACAAAGCTAACTGTCAAATTCCAGAAGAAATATCAATATTCTATATGTGTAGATTACATATAATGAATTTGTGTGGTATTAATACGAAAAGTGGAACATGACATATCTTTGCAGTAAAGTATTGAAAAATTTTGCAGTAAGTGTCATCCTACACCATAACTATTCAAAAATGAATTCATTATGTGCCAAGCAATTTTAGGCATCAGCTCATATCTCTGAAAACTTTTCAATGATTTCTGCAATAAAGATCTTTATCTTCAGCAATTTTTTTCGTTTCTTTAGGTTTAGCATTTCCCAAGACTAGTGACTAAGTATGCTTTTAAATTAACAGCTACCTCACACAAGAGCCTTCAGTCCATGTGAAAAACCCAGAAGCCTAGGGCTTTAAGCAAAGCAATACTGAAAGCAAATGGCCAATGTGTAATGTAGAAACTGATTTTACATCAAGTAAATGAGAGGTTAATGCCTTTGGTAAGGGCTTAAAATGGCAGGAACTGGTGAATTAGCAGAGTTTGTGCATTTGTTTATACCTAGAATTCTAAATTTAAATAAACAGACTCTGTTCCACACCTGCTGGAAAAATGTGCAGTATGCTCATGTTTAAGTTTTTCTCCATTGTTAAGTGAAGAGAACAGAATATTGCATTTTGCTGCTGTCACCAGAAGTTTAAATCTGAATGCAGACTGAGTACCACAGGCTAGGTAGTCTATGATATGCTGTAAGGCTAATAGCCTGGGTCTCTTTTTATTCTTTTTGAATCGACTTTCTAGGCTTCAGAACATGAACAGAAGGCATAGCTGATAACACATCTGGTTCCGCAGGAGATCGCAGATTCAAATCCCACAGAAAATCAGACACTGTACACCAAAAATGCTAACACCTGATACACAACCACGAGATAGAACTGTACAGTTAATTAGGCCAATTCTTTAAAAGAGACACTAAACTGGGAACACATGCCTGGTGTTCACTGAAAATGGTTGCCTACCTGGCTGCTCTGCTTACTGAAAAGTAAAAGAGAAAGCTTATCGTCTTAGTTTTTTTAAGTGCACTTTAGTGGGAGGTAATGAGTAAAAGTGTCTTCTGTTGGCCAGTGAAGTTAGAACTATAGTGTACGGTGGCACCAGGATATTATGAAAGTGAAAGGGGTCAGAAGTCTGACTGGGACTGTCATGGTATAATATTTCACTAGTCAAGAATGGAGGAGAGTTTTGCAAGTGAATGCTGTTGAAGTAACCAACAATTTGGAAACCATATGTACTAGTTGATAAATATGACTGGCTTGTCTGATGTATACAAGTGGCTACAGATGGCCATATAGGTAATATAAAAGTGCATCTGAGATGAATCAGATATACATTTTGAAAGTATATACCAGCCTTGCTTATAGTGCTTTATACTGACTGGATGAAACATTTATAATGATGATGAAACAAGAGTGATGGTTTAAATACTGGCTCTCTGATTCCTCTTTATGATGACACTGGGGAGATGATGTCAAAACAGAGGCATAATGAAGACTGATGGAATATCTGAACTCAAGAACCTGAATATGAATGGCAGTAGATGAATGGAACAGATGACACCCTTTAATTATTTGTTGATGCAGGACATATTTGTAAATTGAAAGGGATAAAAGGGGATTGGTGCAAGAATAGGATGAACGGTGAGGAGTGACATGGGAAGGATATGGATAGATACAAAGCACATGGGAAGTATACAGATAAATACAAAGCACATGGGAAGGATATGGATAGATACAATGCACATGGGAAGAATATGGATAGATACAAAGCACATGGGAAGGATACAGATAAATACAAAACACATGGGAAGGATACGGATAAATACAAAGCACATGGAAAGGATATGGATAGATACAATGTACATGGGAAGGATATGGATAGATACAAAGCACTTGGGAAGGATATGGATAGATACAAAGCACATGGGAAGGATACAGATAAATACAAAGCACATGGGAAGGATACGGATAAATACAAAGCACATGGGAAGGATACGGATAGATACAAAGCACATGCTGTCTTAAGGCAATTTTATGGGCCTGATACAGGGCTTTCAGGGATGAATTTTAGATAACATTGTGAGTATATGTACAAAATAACATACAGCAGAAGTTAAGATAAGGAGAAAGGAATAAAGACAGAATGTATATGAAGAACCTATATGGTAACCAGAGGAAAGAAAGTGAAATTGGAATATCTAAAAATATGAACATTATCAAAACAGTATATATCCAACTTACACCCTGAAACAAAATTAATTTAAAATTCAAATTTTGTAATTGTGTTTTGAGTCTGTGGTTGGAAATTTTCCGAATTATACTCGATATTAGGTCTGATAGGTTTCTGAAAAGAAGCTCTGAAGAAGTTAATAATGGTGTTCATAAAACATTAAGTACTGCTACATATAGGATAAATGCTGGCAGAATTCTGAAAACCAAAGAGATCAGACTGAGTAGATAAAAACTGTTCTTGTATAACTTAGCAAAATCCACCTGTTATGAAAAAGAATACAAATATCACATCAATTTTTGTCTAAGATGTTTAGTGGACATTGGCATCCCATGATCATTCCTGGACAACATACAAGATTTTTTTGTGTGGCTTGATTAAAAATGTCAGAGAATTTAAAAAATATTCTTTTTAGATAACATGCACTTATTTAATTCATCAGTAATCAGTCTAAAACTATCGAGTACTCAGTAAATTATACACTTCATGCAACTAAAATGAATGAAATAAAATGATCAAATGTGAACTACTTTGCAATTTGACCTCCTTTTATATGTTCATAGGTTCATAGATTAGTACTAGGCTAACTGCCCTTGCGAGCCATTTTAAGCCTAGCCAGTTATCCCCTCTGAGATTCAAACCCTGTACCTTGTGTTTGTAAGGCAAACACCTTAACCATTAGATCACCCTCCCAACCCATGGTCATTAGCTTTGTGCCAACTTTTTGGTGGTGCTAGAGGTATACCCATGTAAGTTCTATATGTCTGTGCAATAGTGTCTTCATAACATGTTTGTCCTTTTCCTGACTGTATAGTGACGTATATATTTATGTGCATCAGCAGAGTTATCTGGACATATCATACCATAGAAAACCCTATGGGAAGTTTCTATAAAGCCTTCATTTGCCTAGAGGTCATTAAAGTGGAATATATCATTAGATTTAATGTATGTGTTTGTTTATTTTTAGTTTATAGGTAAGCAGAATGGATTAAAATGCCATTTTAGCCACTTAAGATTTGAGGTCAGATAAAAAGTCTGTGTCTGAGAGTTTAACCATTATTAGAACGGTAAACATTAACTTGTTAACATTTATAAATCAGTAACAAATTGAAATGAAGGTGAGAAAATGGAGTCAGCAAACCCATTTTTCAGACCATCACTCATTCTGCTTTGTGACAGTTTAGGCTGATAATTCATAACAAAGTAGGACTTGATTCTACATCGTCCAACAATGTCATATAAGGAAAGTGAATGCAGATCAGAAAAAATGGTTTATTAATTTGCATTATTATTTATCTTCAGTTGTCAGCTTGCTACGAGAAAGATATGCTTCAGAATGTCTCCTGACTGGGAATCCTTAGCAATACATTAAAATAGGGATTATGATATTTTTACATCACAACAGGGTTAGTAAATTAAGAAAATACATTTTTATGCAAATTATTGGCAGCATAGGTCATGGGTATATATTTAGACAGGTTCTTATATCTCAGTGCTATAACCCCATTTGTTTCCATTTCAAGCAATTGGTTTTAGAATTTATTGCTATGATGATCACTTAGCTGTTTATTTGTAACCTATCTAAGATGGAACTATACTGCTTTGAGTTTCTGCTTGGAAAATAGAGCCCTCAGCATGGTATTATAAAAACCTCAATATAAAAAAATCACATAAATATTAGAAGAAAAGTACCCATAGTGGCCTAGAATTGCAGCTGTTAAAAGACTATAAAAGGGGATCTTAAGGAAAAAACATAAGGAAAGAAAATCAACTTTAATTTTCTTTTCGGGAATAAATAAGCGATGCCTAGGGCTTGCTGCAGATAAAGAAATGCTTCAAAGAATACATGTACCACTTCTGGTAACAGTGAACTGCAAAGAAAGCAAGAGCGAGATACAGTATATAAAATTATGTCAACTCAGAGACAGAAAAATGTAGTGGAGAGTTGAGCCAATTGCAATGCATATAAAAAAAAGCAATCCAAAGGAAGGGGCACTAGCATATCCAATCTCAGAATGTCCTTGGAATGCCGTGGGCAACAATTTATTCCAATTCAAGGAAGCTGCAGAAAAAGTATTCATATGTATGGCATATAAGTTCTGTGCAATAATGAAACTGAAAATAACAAACACAACAAATGCACGTGTGATTACTGCATTAAAGTAATTACTGTATCTTTGAAACAGAGGATACCCAATGTTTGTTATATATGGCAATGGTCCACAATACACAAGTCAAGAATTCAGAAGATTGATGCAGGGGTAAGAATTCAAGCATATGACATCCAGTCCATACAACCCACAGTCCAACTGACAAGTGGAGTAGAAACTAATCAAAGAATAAGAATCTAACCAGAAAAAAAAATTAATAGCCAAAACTATGAGGATTATTACTTTGTACTTTGGATGTATATGAATACTCCACTGTGAGGATTCATTCTCTTACCAGCTCAGCTGCTGATGGGCACAAGTTTGAAAAGCAGATTACCTACTTCAGCTGCATTTCTGGTGCCTGAAAGTCAAAGTTTGAGAAATCAGCAGGGGAATAAAATACTGGTATGACTGAAACTGCTAAAGACTAATAGAAAGAACTGTGAAGCCCCTGGAAAGTTGTCAGCTTGGAGGTGAAGTGTTTGGTAAAGCAGCCAACCAAAAATGCTGTGTAGCTTGTAAGGAAGTTAGTAAGCCTATAGAGAAAAATTCACAGGCATGTGTATGACAAGTGCGCAAAAAATGAAGTTTCAGTAAGAAAAGCAACTATAACTATCACAACCAGTCTTGCTATATGAAAACAGACAAAATTATCAAGGGCTGCAGAGATAGTTCTGAAGCTCCATTTCAAATGGAAGCTGAAGTGCAACAAGAATGCTCCTAAAAACAAGGCCGGATGTCCTGTGTATATAGTCATGTTACACTCTCCATATCCCATGTATATAGTCATGTTATACTCTTCATATCCCAAGTATATAGTCATGTTACACTCTCCATATCCTGTGTCTATAGTCATGTTAAAATCTTTATGTCCCATGTTTATAGTCATGTTAAACTCTCCAATTACATTGGCTGTTCCAGACATACCCTTCAATTGCTTTGTTCAAGAATTCTGGGCAAAGCCAAAAATAATGAAAGGGCAAAGGGCCAACATCAGAGACATATTTTAAATCTTGCTTGTACAAACTTAGAATGGTGGTAGAGTAACAGGTTTTGTGTTAGCATGCATTTTCTGAATGATATGAAGCCTGAAACTGAAATGCCTGTCATTAGTTAGTGACTTCAATTTCAATGGTTTGTCAGAAAAATCACAACTTTTTACAAGGAACAGACCAAAAGTACGAGGCAAAAATCTTAACATTCTGCAAAAATCTAGAAAGTTGAGATGTATAGTTACAGAGATAAAAATGATTCTGAGGCCTGAAAAGTTTCATCATGAAAAATCTTTTAAATATGTAAAAGTGATTTTGATGTAAACAGCTCAAGACATGCTGAGTATAATATTATGTTCATTGGTTGAAGGTGATGGTTAATTTGACATGGGTTGAGGAAGGAATGGGAAGTGTTATGGGCAAGAGTTTGAGGAAGAGAAAAAAAAATGGCAAAAGAGTTCAATATGACCTCAAAGAAATATGAGATTAGCAACAGGATAAAAATTAGGCTGCAGAAAAGATGGAAAGGAAGAGTGGAGAACTGGAGGAGGGGGTATAGTACACGCTGGTAAAAGACAACAAAGATGGTGAGAACAGCAAAGGATAAAGTCCAAAGGGAGTTAAAAGAAAGGATCAAGAAGAGAAGTAACACGGCTTCCTAATGAAATATTGGCACTTGAAATACAGTGTGCTGACAAACGGAAGAAAAAAAAAGATTGAAAATTCAGGAGAAGAAATATTGAACATTGCTCATCTCCTAAAAAAATCATTTTTATAAAGGGCAAGCCCTCCTGCACCTACAGTGTGGGAGGCAATCCACCCACACCCCCTCAACTTATATATATCAAATCCAAGGTCACCATACTTGGGAGAAAAGGGAATATTCTGAGAAAAAGCAAGTTTGGACTTAGTATACAAGATCAGATATTCATCCATTCGGTCTCAGCATCATGGGACTCATTAAAATGGGTTCCTACATTTCAAATGGTTACCACGCAAGAGTTTTTTGTTAAGTAAACAGCAAAAAGGAGGGACAGAACTGGTCAGGATGAGCAAAGATGAGAGGACTACACAGAAAACTGGGAAAAACAGAGATACTGAAAGAATAGTTTGTTTCAGCCTACACAAAGGGAAAGTTTATGTCAATGACTTTGTACATTCTTTGTATTATGTAATTTTATGTAAATTTTGCTTTCTGAATATTTGTGCTTTGGAGATTTTCTCCCCAGGCCTCCACTGAAAATGGGCCATTGCCCCCCTTGGACATATCCAGTAAACAAAATTAAGTAAGTACATAAATAAATAAAAAAGGAAAGATGCAATGCTGAGAGGGAGGCAGGGCAGATTGGGGAGAACAGTGTGTGAAGTCCCCACTCTGGGCCAGTAATCAAGGAGCCTGGATCTTCACCACTGACACTGAAGAGGGGGCTTTCACTTGGAATACAAATGGATACACTCAGTATTTCCAGATGCAGACCTCTCTGCATCAAGCACAATTTCTCTTAAGAGCACACAGGGAACACACTTAGCCCGAGGTCTGGGTGTCTCTCTCTGTCACTCCCTAGGTGACCAATACGGGTCTCCACTGGCATAGCTGTGTTCAGAACTCTCTATGTGAAAGCAGTGCTTCATGTTCCTGCTCCAAGTAGCTGACACACACATTCTGAGATTTAATTTTCACACACACACACACACACACACACACACACACACACACACACACACACACACACACATACATACACCCACACCTGGGAAAATCTGGCACAGATTACCTGCTCTACCAACTCTCCCAGACTATAAGGTAGATTCCCTGCCACCAGTCAGTTAACATAAGGCTCTTAAAAGGGTAACCAATTATACTGAGTGAGATTAACATTAATACAAATGGTAATGTTGACCAAACAGCCAGACTTTCAAGACTGGCCAAAGGTCATCGCCAAATAAGTATATGCAAATACTCTCAACACTTAAATATTCTTCTAGAAGGAATAGCCACAATGAGAAGTTTAAATATATTTAATTATAAATAATAAAAGAACAAAAATATTAAATATTTATTTACAGTAAACACCAGAGTTTCAGCCTCAGGAAATATTGAAAATAACACAGCTGGAAAGAGTCACACAGTTACTGAAAAACAACACTTAACTATCATCATTATATTTTCCTAACTGATCTAGAGGATTACTGTTCCTATTGACTGAATAGAGTAAGGCAAGATGATGTGAGTGAGTGGTTCTTGTTGTCAGATCCGAGTCAAAATAAAGAATACTGACAGCAATCTCCTACTAATATCTAATTATTATTTCTGGCTTATCATCATGCACGTCTGGTCATCTGACTCTGTTTCAAGCATCATCTCCCTTCACAAGACACTGCCAGGATTTTAGTACCTACATGTCAACAATACACACACAAGAGCATTGCTCAGACTTGGTGCAGCTGCTGGAAGTCATAAAATCATAAAACACTTCTCTTCTTCTTACAGGAGGTAATAAACCATATTTCTTATAGACATTGCGTCTCTGGCTTCATTCAAAACTGTGAGATAACATGTTTATGGCCTAGGCCTAGTAGTTTAAATTTTCTTACTATTTTTGAAGTTTAAGATTAACCTCATCTCTTCTAGTGCCCTCTGTAAAAACATATACATTTAATTCAGTTACAATAATACATGTACATTTCTTTTCTTTCCAGCAGGGCACTACACTATTGATACATTTTAACACAAGCAACTTTACCCATGCATTTTTAAACACAAGCATCTGTACAAATTAGTTTGATACACAAATGACATACAATTATTTACTAAATTCCAGCTAGCTGTGCTGGCATATGTTACACATCCACTGCCCTACTTATTTTGACATGGCTGACAGTACCTGCTAGTGTCACACAGTGGACACATATCAGAACAAAGAGGGAGAAGATTCAAAGGGAACAGACTGCTATTTGTGAGAAGAAAGCCCAAGGACCAGATGGGTTACCCCCCAGAGTCTTCAGAGATCTGTCCAACTTGTTGGCAGAATCCCTCCAATGACGGCCACCAAAATAACTCCAGCTAACTCAGAGGTGCCAAAGGAACGGAGGACAGCAGTTATATATCTACACAAACGCAGGAACAGAAAAATATATCTGGAGAGGTACAGGTATGGTAGCTTAATGATAGTGGCAGGGAAAGTAACAGAGAAAATGGTAGGTCTGGTAGCATTTTTAGAGGTCAATAATCTCGAGGACAACAACCAATATGGATTCATAGCCATAAGGAGCTTTCAATAAAACATAATCCAGCTTTATGACTGGGTTACTGGTGAACTTCACAGTGACATACTGAGAGATGTAGTCCACAAGGGCTTTGACTGTGTCTCTCAGAAGTCTAATACGAAAACTAGAGGGATTGGGGAAGGAACAAGAATGAAGAACCGAATAACTGCATGGTAGAATCGGAGGATACAAAAGGTAGAGGAACAATGTCAGGAATTAGAGAAGTGACTATTGATATACCACAATGGTCTATAATAAGTCTAGTACATTTCAATGTATTAGTCTAAGGCAGATCAAGAAAAGGGAACAAGATCAGCCTTTTGATGATGGCACAAAACTAGGTGTACAAATGGGGTGATAGGGAAGAGTCTAGTAAAGGATTTGGGAAGGTTGAGCAAATAGTCTGAAGGGAGGCATTTGAAGTTCACTATAAATAAATGCAACATACTGTACCTGGGCCACATCAACCCTAATGTAAAGTTTCAGCTGGAAGCATTGTAACTGAAGGCAATAGAGCAAGAAAAGCTTATGGGGGAGTTGATCACACCTGGAATGGACCACCAGCAGCAGAGTGAAATGGTGGTGGTTACAATAAATATAAAGCTAGGATATTTCTTCAGGTGGATAGAGTCCAGAAGGAAAAGGTGATGCTTTAACTGTACAAGGCCGTAGTCTGACCACACATGCAGTAAAGCATGCAGTTCTGGAAGACATATAAAGAAAAGGAATTCAGAGCAAAGCTAACAAAGTTCCATAGAATGGGGAGGGATAAGGAATGGGGTGAGAGAATAGAGGAATTGGAGCTCTTATCATTAGAAATGAAAAGAGTTGGGGGCATTATACTGTTGCACAGCATCATGCCAGGGAAATGTGAAATGATCATTCTGAATAGGAAAGACATGGGAGGTGGGGAGGGGCACAGATAGACTGTAGGGATTAGATACCTCCTGGATTTAAGAAAGTACTTTTTCAGAGAGAGAGAGAGAGAGAGACAGGGGAGGTTGTAGACCCAGAGACTGGAGTACCAGAATGAGTGGAGGGAGAATCCACAAAGGTATAAAAGAGAGTGTGTAATAAGAAGTGGAAAAAGAGGTAGGGATAAAGGAGCAGTAGAATGTCACTGCTCTTAAAAACAGCAGACCAGACAGACTTATTATTGTCTTCTGTCATCAAGCAAATGTAGTGTGTGTGTGTGTGTGTGTGTGTGTGTGTGTGTGTGTGTGTGTGTGTGTGTGTGTGTGTGTGTGTGTGTGTGTGTGTGTGTGTATCAAGTGTTGTGGGGTGCGTGACTTCCTTACAAGCAGTAGGTAGTACTCTGGCTAAAAAATTTATTAAATAAGGATTGCTAAAGGAATGGTTCTCAATCACTGAAATGGAAGCCAGTTTGCTTTCTGGTACAGTGATGTTTGAGATATTCTGAGAAGGTTATGGGTCAACAGATTTTATTACAATGGCACAGAGAAAACTGGAGGTGGCTATCATTTGAATGGGGAAGAGTGCTAGACAAGCCTCTAGTCAGAAGATTTGCAAGGCAAGGCCTTGGGGAAGGGGATACAAAAGTACAGTGACTTTGTAGAGCATTTTAAGTTTTTGAGTTGCTCCTTATAGTATATTTTATAGTTTCACTAGCCTTGATCAAATGGAAAGGGAAAAGATTTCAGAAACTTGTCAGCCTCTGCTCTGCACTGTAAATAACTGTTGGTGCAGTTTCTATCTGTACACCAGCAGAGTATTTTGGTATTTCAGTTTGTTCTGTGGTTGTATAACTGGAATTATACAATGCCTGGCCATTAATATTCTAAAATGTGCACGCTGATTGACCAGCCCAACCAGCGTGCCCATTGTAACCCATTGTAAATCTCAGACTATACCAACAGAAAAAGGTCTGGTCACCCAGACTTCTTTCCGTTGGTATATTCTTTTATTTTTTTCAATAAAATCTAAAAAAATGTAAAGTCAGGACTCCAGACATACCAGAGAGGCAGCATAGAGGAAATACAAAGAAAATCAGGTACGCTATTTAAAACTAAAGACACGCACTTGATTTTCTTTGTATTTCCTCCATTCTGTCTCTCTTCTATCCCTAAGGTAGCCCAAACTTTTTTATTTAATTAAAAAAAAAAAAAATGGAGCAACTGAGACTTTCTTTTCTCTGTTGCTCCCTTTTCAAAACATTGATGTACTGAGTATGCATGGGACGCAAGTCCCATATGCATGCACAGTACATCAAAACAAGACAGCAAGATACCACCAGCCATGGAAGGACAGTACGGGGCCGTTATACAAAGGCATTATTTAAGAAAAGTAAGTATTTTTTTTGTTAAATAATCTCATTGTATAATAGCAATAACCAACTCCGTGGTTGTGGTATATTGAAATTTAACCACGACTGGCTTTATTTAATCACTAAGCCTTTGCCCTCATGATCAAACCACGCCAACCGTGGGTAAATCTTCAATATACCACACCATGTCATCGGTTATTGCTTAATTAGTATATATAAGTAAGGGGGTGTAGGGTCAAAGCTTCCTGACAAAATATTTTTTTTTAATTGGTTTAAACTTTGATCAGTATATTTTCAATTGATTTCTTCCAAAAAAGACATAATGGAACTTATTTTACATATGCGGTAAGAACACACTATGCAATGATTTTTGATATCCATTAGAAAGTTAGTTTTATTATCACATAAGAACTTTGGCTAACCTGATGAGTATATGGTAGTTTCGAGACCTTATTGTATCACCAATGACAGACTTAATTTAGTAGGTACTGATAGGATGTTTTCAGAAAAATGCTACTTAGTATAGCAAAATTATTACAGAATAAACTAGATTGTTTGATGGAAAACAGAAAGTATGAGAGCATCAAAATATATTGTGTTCATGATGTCAGTGAGATCCCAAAGGAAGACTCTTGATAAACAAGAAAAAAAAAAGACTGGGAGGGGGGCCAGGAACAGAACCTGCAATATGTATTATTTACATTTAGTATTGATCTGGGCTGTGACAGGTAACTGGCAAACTAGTCTGATGACTGAGGAAGCACTCCAAGAGTAGGAGCTGCTGTAAGAGAAGGTGATAATGAACACTGTCAAGTATTTGTAAATATACAAAAAACATAACACCAGGAAGGAAGCCTCTATCCATATTTTTGATGTCAAAGTTTGTTAAAGCCTAGAATGCTTTCTTAATGCTGTATGCTAGTCTGAAACCTTGCTGGTCTTGAGAGATAATTACATACTTGTTTATGACAGTATCTGCTCGTGCATTTTTCCAGGATTTTGAAAAGCATTAATAAGATTCCAAATCCCTAGCAGATGTGAATTATTCACTCATAGAACTAGGTACAGTTGTGGCAGACATCTATATCTGGGGTAACTATCTGAAATGTTAGGACCCGCTAGAGTGAAACCAGAAATATGGAGGCTGAATGGTTGATATCCAGATTTATATATCCTAAATCCAAGATGGGGATATTCTGAGAAATGGCTTTTTCGCTATGGTATGTTGCTCTTGAAGTTGGTATATATTTAAGTTTACTGGTGTAGAGGTGCAGGGGGCTTGCCTCCCTGCAAAAAAAAAAGTTTAAAGGAGGAGAAGAACAATCTGTGAGAATCATTCTTTTCCTGGGTTTTCAGTCACATTGTTGGCACTCGGTACTTCAAGTGCCAACATTTCAATAGCTGGCCATGTTTCAGATATTGTTTAAGATGAAAGAAGGGTCAATAATGTTGTAGAAGGGTTAAGCAATTAAGCTGAAATGTTAAAGCTGATTCAATCAAGTGGGAATGGAGCCATGTGCTTATACTGCCCGTGTCAGAGTTGCAAAAGTAAATTGCTGCAAGATGCACAAAATCACTGTGTCCTCACAAGTAAGCTGGTAACAGCAATACCATTTGCTATGGAGATTGCTGCAATGGCTTTTTAGGCCTTGAGATAGTAATGGGTTTTATCATCTTCATGTGGTTTTGAAACTTTTATGTTGCTGATGTATATCACTGGTTAAATAGTCATGGCCTGCATATTAATTTATGAAAAAGTAGAGTGATATACTTTGGATCTTTTAGACCTGATCAAGACCTGTGCTTGGGAGTAAGTACCATTCAGGTAATTTTTGAATATATTTATTCCCACATCATAGCCAAAAAATGGAACAATCTCCCCACCAATATAACCTCCGCAACAACAAATACAAACTTCAAAAAGTTACTCGGATCTCATCTCAGGACAATTTGGATTTGCCCATGCATCACTTGACAATCCCTATGGCTTTCTTCTCTCTTCTACCAACCTACTCCAGTCTAAACATCACACTATATCTATGCACATAGAAATACTGACATCATATACCATACTGTTCTTTCTGCTCCCTTCTATGCATACTTACTAAAAGTGTAAGCAGTACTTACTACGTCTGTAAAATTATTTCAAACTGTAACTTTTGTCCTGCAAAACCTGTTAACTATTTGGGAACCAACTTCTGAATATATCTGTCTGAACCCTTATAAATATTACTCAAACTGTATCTTAGTCCCACAATGCCTTTTTTAAATATTGTTAACAAAGTAATGAATAATTCTACTTGTAAATACGTTTTTCTCTATTACCTGTTTTGTATGTATATTTCTCATTGTATAAAAGTTTTCTTAATTGTGGAGCTTTTCTCCCCAGGCCTCCACTGAAAATGGACCTGGTCCAGCTGGATGTTCCCAATTAACAAATGTAAAATAAATAAAATAAATAAATATGGACTAGGGACACAGATTAATTCTAAGTTACAGTTAAAAACAATGCCTGTATTGTTAAGACAAAAGCCTATGCACATATTGGGCATATTGCTAAAAAATAGTTCTAGAGCTGCACCATTTCTGGTACAACTGTTCACTTTTTATCTTAGGCACAAAATGGAGAATTATACTTGTAATTTTCGTATGTTAAAAGTAAAGTGATTTATATTACTGGAAAATGTACAAAGATGTTTCAAAAGGAGAATACTTAATTATAGGAACATGACCTACAGTGAACATTTAGAAAAATGTAATTTGTACTTAATTCATTAAAGGTGGTTGCATGGTAAAGTGTGTTTAGCATATCCTGCACTTCATAATGAGGAGTTTCTGCTTTTTCTAAATACTGAAATGATGAGTCCAGAAAAATGTCTAGGGGAACAAAATTATACCTTTGCAATCTCAAAAAGGTATAGCCAGCTTTAAGAGCAGGATTTATTACACTTAGCCTAGCTATGACTTAAACTAAGTTGCCATTGCATGTTAGACAGAATAGTTCATTAAAACTGTTTAAAAAGGCTGTTGATACTTAGTTTGGTAGTAATGTTTATTCATGGACAGTGATAGTGTCTGACCATTACAAAGTATTAACAGACTTCTTCTGAGACTATAATGAGTGGCTGGAGATGAACTAGTTGCTTTTCTGAATAGAGGACCTCGCATCATCTTTTAAAAAAGTTTATGGAAAACTGTTCTCACTTTAGGTTATTTTTTCCATGTTATCTGTCTACTTTAAATTTTATAATGGTGGCTATTTAATTTTATTTTTATTTTTTATTTATTTAACATTTGTTGACCGGGAAAGTCCAACTAGGTTCTACAGAGCCTGTTTTCAGCAGAGGCCCGGGGAGAAATGCTCCAGACGCATGTCTTTAGAATGTGGGAGGCAACCGGAGTACCCAGAGGAAACCCACGCAAATGCAGGAAGAACATGCAAACTCCACACAGAAGGCACACCAGCAGAGAATCAAACCGGAGGACTTCTTGCTGTGAGGCGACAACGTTAACCGCTGCACCACTGTGCCACCCTTAATATTCAGAAACATTACATATGAGTGGATATAGCAATTACCCACAATAAAAAGTCCTGTTATCTACAATGAACACAGGTGATTATGGCTAGCTGATCAGAAAAAAATATAACAGTCTCCTTTTCTCCCTGCTAACATATCCCACCAGACAAACAAGCAGCATACTACATTATGCAGAGCCCTCCAGTTACACAATAAACACTTTTTAACACACACGCACACACATGCACACACACGTGAGCACGAACACACACACACACACACACACACACACACACACACACACACACACACACACACACACACAAGAAAACAGAACAGATCATTCATTTGCACTGAGCAATTAACCAAAGAAGTATTTTGCGATTAGAAAGTGGCAAGTACGAAACACACAAAGGCAGTCAACGGACTTGTGTGTACCTTAAATAACAACTGTAGACTGAATTCAAATGTTGAAAAAGGTGCAAAACACCACTTTAATTGATAAAACAATAACAAAGTTAGCGCTTTCGTTTCATAATATGTGCAACTTCATCAAACAAGATTTACAAATGTCTATTCCTTTATACCTTCTCATCAACTCTCATTGATTAAAAAACATTTATGTTAAAATGAATCACACTTTAAACTTTGAATACTCAAGTACTACAGGGAAACCAACACATAATAAACATATAACCTTAATGTTGCTAAAAAATACATAGCTTATGTATATATAAAAAAACATTAATAGTATGTTCTAACATAAATGTGTAAGTTACACCTAGACAAACTAACACTCATATTTTTGCTTATATGGTTTGTACTTAAAGAGAAATGTAGTTAACATCTGAACTAATATGCAATTTTCCATTTGGTGTTCCATTTATTTATATATGTTGGAGGTTTTGTAACAAATCCAAACCAAAGAAAAGCCAGCAGTAAAGGTGGAAACCCACAGTTTAATACAAATAATAAAAATCACATAACAAGGTAGAGGGAAATAAGCCCAACTACCTGCCCCAAACCGGTTTCGGCTGTAATAGCCTTCTTCAGTGAGTTTTACTACCTTGTTATGTGATTTTTATTATTTGTATTAAACTGTGGGTTTCCACCTTTACTGCTGGCTTTTCTTTGGTTTGGATGTGTCATTTCACGAGCCATGCAGCAGCCGTACGTGCATCACGCAAATTCTTGTTTTTTTAACAACAATAAGGTTATATGTTTATTATGTGTTGGTTCCCCTGTAGTACTTGAGTATTCAAAGTTTAAAGTGTGATTCATTTTAACATAAATGTTTTTTAACCAATGAGAGTTGATGAGAAGGTATAAAGGAAGTGACATTTATAAATCGTTTGTCTGATGAAGTTCAACATATTGTGAAACGAAAGCTCTACCTTTTTTATTGTTTTATCAATTAAAGTGGTGTTTTGAACCTTTATCAACATTTGAATTCAGTCTACAGTTATTTATTCAAGGTGCACACAAGTCCGTTGACTGCCTCTGTGTGTTTTTTACTTGGTTTTGGCGAGTTTTTGGTTTGTTTAAAGTGGCAAGTACTGTTGTTAAGTGACATGCTGTTCAAGTGTTATCACAAGCAAGGCTATAGACATGTTTAATGTACTGCCAAGTTGAGCCCAAACATATCAGCAAAAATCCATAAAAAATAAATTAAACTTCCATAATGCAATTTGTTCTTTAAAAGAATACATTTTTAAATGATGTCACTGCATAATAGAAATATATCCTGTATGAGTGTTGGTAATGCAGGTTTTCCCAGTAGTGAACCCCCTCTTGAGCTAGCCACATTAACCATAGGTTGACCATGCATTACTCCTATCAGGATATTATACACTTAAAATATACAACTAAATGCTCCATATAATACTAGTTACAGGGGATAAAAATCGTGAAGTGTTTTGCCAGCTTTCAAAGCCATAAAACACATAGCGGACGCTACCAGAAAGGTAGTGTAATGCTGTATGCCATGTATGCACTTATTCATGCCTCTCAACTGTCCAGATTTTTGCAAAACGTCCAGGTTATTGCTTCATATTTTTGGCTTGTTTCTCAAAATCTGTGTTTTTCAGACAAACCACTGATTATTTAAGTTACTAAACAATGACATACATTGGAGTTTCAAAGATCATATACTTCAGAAAATGCATGCTAACAAGCCCTGCTATTCTAGCAACTTTTTAAGTTAATTAGTAGACTTTAGGGACACATTTTCAGTATGGACAGCAGACAGGAAAAAAAAATTATTTATTTCAACCGCTGTCAGTTGGTGAGTACTGGCTGATTTTACTGCCTGGCGGCACTAGACCATACCTTAATAACTTTAGCAGGAGTTGCTTAACCATTTGTTAAGATTGTGTCTCACTCTACTCTAGCGCTTAACTGATTAGTCTTTTTCTGAATAGCAGAGAGTAATCATTGTGCTCTGTGCACTACTTATTCTTAGTGACAATTCTACAAATGGAGGGTCAGGATTCTGAGTGAAGTTACTCAGATTTTAGTCTACACAACAGAAATCTGACAGGGGCATTACGTTTCATTTTTCTGCTGAGGATTTTGCTGATCATCTTCTGTTTGAATTGCAGAGAACGTTCAGCTTGCTGGGGGCAGTGTTATCAGCACACAAGAAGTATTCTGAGACTTTTTGAAAGCCAAAGTTATTAAAAATGGATTGAAACATTTTCTGACTGCTGAGAAAGTGGTCACTTAGATGCATTATCATGATAACTAAAGCAGCAAATATCATTTGAACAGAATATAAGACTTGTCAAACTAAAGCAACAAATTCCATTTCAACGGACAATAGGACTGGCCAAACCTTTGCAATTTACAACCCTGGAGTGAGAATATTAAATAAGGGGGGGGGGGCATAGCCCCCCACATTATTCCAATAGTTATTACTAAAGATAGATATATATATATATATATATATATATATATATATATATATATATCAATGCATTTCTAATAGATATACCTTCTTATAATAGTGAATACATTAAAATTATGTAGGGGGCTGTGCCCGCCACACCCCCCCTTATTTAATATTCTCACTCCAGGTTTGCATTGCAGTGGGGCAGGGGCTATATTCCATTTTCGACCAAATGAACTTCGACCAAGTGAGCTTTCAGTCAAGTGACCTTTCAGTGAAGTGCAATGCCTGGTATCATTTTTGACTAAGTGTAATTCGACCAAATGTATGGAATCCATATATATATATATATATATATATATATATATATATATATATACACACACACACACACACACACACACACACACACACACACACACACACACACAAGAATATATATACACATATGTATATTACATTCCCCTATTTTAATGATTTGTGCTTATGCCTCAAAACAGGTTTAAGGCTCACAGCAGCATTGATACCAGGTTGGATGTCTGCTTGTAAGTGGACCATCCATTCATATTCCCTCAGCTCTAAAATATTTTCAATATCACTGTCCCTTATATTTTTCTGGATCACTTCTATGGCTCTAAACTCAAAAATGTGGTCTAACCCACATTCCATCACGTTTCGATAAGGCATTGGTAGTAACACACCTACATATATCAGAACAATGTTCTACTATCCTATCCTTTAACCTGCTATTACTCTTGCCCACATAAAATTTATCACATTTCCTACATGTAGCAAGATATACTATATTGGAAGTAGCGCACGTAGCAAACTTGTTAAAAATCAAACATTGTTTGGTTAAAGGAGGGGTAAAGTCAGTTTTAGTCAATATGCACTTGCAGGAAGAGCAATTATGGCAAGGAAATTTACCATTTTTTATTTGAAATATTTCTGTTCTTTTTCATATTAAAATCTTTAAAACATAAATGTTGTCTAAGATTTGAGTAGTTCTTATAAGCAAATGCCTAAGAAATCCCTCATTTCTGGCAATGCATCCAATATCGCCCAGTTACTGGAGATTATTTTTTAACCTCATTAGTCCTCCTATTGAAGGTAGTGGTATAATGTATTAATTTCCCTCTCTTACAATGAGCAAGAACTTCATCATAACCCATAAAATACAGTTTTGCGTCTCTCGCTCATAACCTCATGTCTAAGTGTGTTTAACAATTCACTATCATAACCCATTTTCCAAAGTCCTGTATTATAGCATCCATTTGTTCATTGCAAACGTCAAGGTCAGTGTTCAGTCTACTGACCCTTAACATTTGAATTTTAACAACATCTCTAAAAACATGGGCAACATGAATACTTTTCCTATGTAGATGTCTATTAGCACTAACATCTTTCCTAAACGTACTGGTATTAATATTACTCACATTGTTTAACTTGACATGCAAACAAATTACCTCATTCAATGGAAAATTCAAAGAAGATTGCAGAAAAGTAATTGTGTTATACAAAAAATCAACAAATTGTAATAATTGATCTTCATTACCTTCCCAGATGAGAAAGATGAAGAAAAAACAAGCACTGATTCCCAAACGAAGAACAGGTATTCCACTGTGTTTATTGTCGGACTGACACGAACAAAGTAAAACAATTGAAACCATAAAAAATGAAACCATTCAACGTAAAGCGCTTTTCGTCCGGATCTTATCCGGACTTCTTCAGATAAACACAGTGGAATACCTGTTCTTCGTTTGGCAATCAGTGCTTGTTTTTTCTTCATAGTTGTTGGAAATTCGTTTACAGATGAGAAAGATGTTATCCACAAAATGTTTAAAAGAAGAAATACATGATCTAAACATAGAAAAAGTATTATATACAAACAGTTCTTCCTACTGAATTAATGCAATGCTACCATAAGTGTTCGCTACGGGGTCCCCATCGACACCCCTGAAGTCTGATGATACAAGACACTATCAAACAAGAAAATATTAATTTCCAACACTAAATCCATCAGCTCACATAAGGTTTTAATCTTCCTGATGTTAAAATAACTATATTCACATAAAAACGTTCTTAAAGCATTAATACCAATAACCATTAGGAATCATGGTAAAAAGTGATTGAATATCTAATGTAACAAATATAAACTGTGCAACCTGCTTATTATTAGACCATCCATATAATTTATTTAAAAATCACTTGTGTCATGAAAATAACTTTTGATATTGTGCAAATATTTACTCAAAACAGATTGTAAATATAAATAAATAAATAGACTCAGTAATCCAACTTCAGCCAGATACTATTGGTCTCATAGGTGGATGGTATAAGTCCTTATGAATTTTGGGTAGGCCATAGAATATCAGGGTAACTGGGTGGGGGTGTATTGAAATAATTAAACAAATCCAGTCGTATGTCATTATTAGTTTTCAATTCATAAATGGCCATATTAACCTGTTGTATATACTTAAAAATGTTAGAGTTATTAATCTTTTTAAAAGCTTTCTCATCACATAAAAACTCATTCATAAACAACAGATTCCTGAATAGTCAAATTATAGAACTTAGGAGCATTTGAATTTAGAGTACAATTCCCTGAGTTGTTTCTCACAAATATAAAAAGCAGTTACAACTGAATGACTATTAGGCACAAAAATGCTAGATTTTTTTACACACCTGAGCTTCAATAGCAGCTGAATCCTTAAAAATTACTTTTAGATTTAGATTTCTCACTAACAATTTTAAGTCAGTTAATGCTTCAACAATTGTATCATGTTTTGCAGAGTTATCTTAAGTCCCTTACTTAAGAGAGAAATATCAGCAGGAGATAAATTAAGGTTGTCCAACACCAATCTGCTCCTCGTTTCTGGCCCTTTGTATGCTCTCAAATCCTTTTACTTCTCCTTTTTGTCCATTAGATCCTTTGAATGATTTACATGCCATTTCTTGATCTTCTCCGGTAAATTGCAATAAAACTGGTTGTCGAAAATCCTCTTGAACAGAAGTATTGCCCATTATCATAGAGGCATAAGTTGTAGGAGGATTATCTGTACTCATAATCAGTTCAGATATACCAGCCGCACTAGCAGACACTATGCCTGAAGAACTGAAGTGATATTAGTATGAGAAACTGTATTCACTCCTGGTAGAGTGATGTCATCCAAAGAGTCTAATCTCAGTACAGTATTAGATTGTTTTTTTATTTGTAACAACATTTTTAACTTTCTCCCTAGACTAGGAGAAGATATTTCCTGTCCTGAAGTCATTATCACTTAATAATTTGTGCCTTTTGACGCTTTTAAGTTGGCCCTCATATTTGTGTATTCTATCAAGCATTTGACAATAGAGATGAATAAAATCTTTAAAGTATGATATATTTAAAGAGTTCAGATTCTATCTCAGAAATCTCCTCTTGAAGTTCTTTCTCAATCTTGATAAAATCAAGTCCATATAATTGGCGCTGAGTTTGAGATTAAGCACAGTAAATTCTTACTGGGGATAGTGTCCACAACCCTCCTGGACATGGGCAGTCATTACTAAGTACAGTCCTGGGTATTGACTAGAATATCTATGGTATTACAGTGGGATGAAAATGCTAGGCTTAAAATGACCTCCGGGTCAATAGCCTAGTAATTTCCTATGATCCTCTGGGTCAATAGCTTAGTAATTTCCTATGATCTATGGTAACTTTGTCGAATGGTACTTTGGTCAACATCTGTTTAATCGACACAATTTGGTCAACTGAACAAATGGTCAGTTATATGAGATATACAATCTCCGGGGAGAATATACCCTTTTTCCCAGGGATTGTGTGATCTTGGAGTATGACTCCTTAATTTATGTTATATTTTTGGTTTGTTCACTACAAAATTTGTGGTTTTCTTCATTCATTGAGTATTGTTAAATAAGAATGGATAAAAATGAAAATCTGTTTACGCTATCAGTCTGAGTATACAAGAGCAATATTTAAAATTTGTCCCAGATTTTAGGCCTTTTTTCCACAATATTTTTTGGTTTAAGAAATTAAGACAGCAATTGTTTTTAATAAGAGTGGGACATCAGAGACAAACAAAGACAAAAAAAGCTTTAATTGCTGGGGCTGTCTGTGGAGGGAAATTACTAATAGCTGACTACTTATTATTTTGGCTTTAAAAGGAGTACTGTTATTTGAGTGAAACAACTTGGAATGCTTTAACATATGGAACAAAGTTGAAATTATTACATGGCTATCATTTTATTACAATCGGATGACTGAAGTACACACAGAAGTGACTATAACTGCTGAGAGGAGGTGGGGGCTGGGAGCTGTCTGTGGATGTAAGTAATGGACCCTCTTGTCATTTGCTCAGTTTCAGATGAAGTCCTTTTTGCTACATTTGTTGGACGAAAGCGCTAATTGTTTTGTTTAATTTGTAATAAAATTCCTTGTGATTCTACACTGGTCAGTTTCTGTTCAGTCTTTTTTATTTTTTCAGTTTAAGAAGCCACTGATCTGGCTTTGCAAGAGTAGTGTGAATGTGTGTGAAGTAAGATGGGATCCTTTATTACTGCAACATTTATTTGTTTTTACCATAGTCTGATATCTGAGGTGTACACAGTGAAGTGGATTTAATTGATGGGTACATAGGCCATCTGTGGATAAATGTGACTCACTCGTACTGTTGTCTTATCACTGTTAAACAGTAGTCACTGATCTGGTGTGACAAGAGTAGTGTCAAACAAAGACAGTATAAAACCAGTATTGTTATGGCTTACACTTGTGTGTATGTGTTTGAAGGGGTTGCGCTGTTTTTAACAGGAACAAGTTAGCCATTTCTTTCACTTTCCATCACAAGTATCAGCATTGCGTGTGATAAGTGGCTGTCTTTGGTAGACTGGCAGGAGCAGGATATATGTGAAAGCAACTGACCATTAATACAGAACACTGAGTAGCATTGTCATCTCACAGCACACAGCCTTAGTAGAGATCTTGGTTGAGGCATCATCCGTATGGTATCTGCATGTCCTCCTGTGTCTGTTTATCCATGTGATTTAGTTTCCCCCAATTCCTTACTGATGTGGTGTAGATGAACCGGGATTCTTCCAATTTACCTGTAGGAAATTGTGAGGTGTGTGTGTGTATTTATGCATCTTGTGATAGATCTGACTTGCTAGAAAAAAAGTGTTGATATGCATGTGCAGGTGTGAAAATTCAGTATAGCTTTAGATAAACCTAGTTGGTGTGTGTGTGTGTGTGTGTGTGTGTGTGTGTGTGTGTGTGTGTGTGTGTGTGTGTGTGTGTGTGACAACATGAAAGATATCACAGATTTGTATCTGTGGACATGCACAATATTGCCAGGCACGTGCATAGCGCCATACCTCTTCTGGGTATGTTTCTTCTTTTTTTTAATTCATTTGTATGGGCACGTTACAATAAATAAGGTATACGATGCATCACAGAACATCCAAGGCCTCAGATCTTTTGGGGAGCCAGGTGGCCCCCACACACTCCAGGCTAAACAAGTCGATTTTGAGTCAGTATTTGCCTCTGCCTTGAACCTCATATAGTCTAAAATCTACCCTGACTAGAGACATGCACAGAAGCTCACTGTAGCTTTTGTGTGGTCACTACTGTTTTAATCTTTCTTACAATTAACCCTCTGAGGTATGCAGAGTATGTCACTATAGCTTGTCTGGGGGCAGTGCTCTGTTTAGGACCAGCAAGTTTGAATACATTAGTGTGATAGTTATTGTTTTCACTTTCGTCATAATGAATAGCAGACACATATACAAGTGGTCATTTTTTAGGGGGATAAGGTAGGGCTAAAAGAAGCAGGCTGCTATATACATTTGACACCAACAGCTTGAAATATCTTATTGTATTCTACTCATTCTTTCAATTTCATCCCAGTCTGACATCAGAGAGGTACACAGAAAATGTCTCTCTCTTGGGGGTAGGGGACAGGAGAAATGCTATACATGTGTTGTTTTTTTCAGTCTAACACTTGAGAGATAGACAGAAGGTGACTATCTTTTTGACAGGGTAGGGAGGCAGGCACTATTCCTAGACATGAATATATATCCTTGTAAGTGTTTTATTGTGAAGTGCTGTTCTGTATTTCTTCCTTGTAAGAGAAAAGAAAGACCGAATGCCTTTGCTTGTGTTTTTTGGTCTTGCCATCACTGGATCAAAAAGTTAGAAATTGCTCTAAAATGCATCTTAGAGCATCTATTACCCCATGACTAGTCCCCTAGACTCCTCAGCTTCATTATTCAATCCATAGTTATTACAGTGCACTCTGTCAGTTAGGGTGTGCTGAAAGAATGCAGGAATAAGTATTTCTTTCCTTGTCCATGTTTGTTTATTTATTTTTGCTCAAAAAGGTAGGGCAAATCTCTAAAATGCAAACATGTACCTTAAAATATTTAGAGACCCCAGGGCTTTTGGGGGCCTATTGGCCTCCAGACCCTCATCTTATTTCAATTATTTTCTCCTCTGTTATTGCAGTAACATATAGTTCAGTTAAGACGTGTTGAAAGCATATTGATAAAAGGCTGAAGAGCAAAACAAAGTATTAAAAGGTAGAAAAAAAGAAAATTGGGATGACGTGGAAAGATCATGGTGGGGAGGGGGCAGTGTGGGTGGAGGATGCTACTGAGCTTATCAGCCAGCGTGCCATTTCACTTAAGGCCAGCCCTATACTAGTAGCAAGGTTGTAGGATCAGTGTCAAGAGGTACAGGTTGTTCTGGAATGAGGTCACAATGTTTACTGCACCAGGTACATTTTTTCTGTACTTTAGCTAAGAGACTAAGGCATCTTTTACTGAAGTAACTAGTTTGCACTTATCTGTGTATATAGTTATCCATAGCTCATTTCACACTTCTTATATGAGAAGAATAGTCTGGAAGAAAAGAGGTTCCATTATAGAACACTGAAGCTTCCCTTCATTAGAATGTACAGGTAAAGTTTCCTCACCCTGGCTTGCTGTGTTAAAGTCTTGAACTCCAAATAATGTATGTACTGACATTCACTTTACAGCTCAATAAAAAGTATGTCTTATAAGTCAATATGGCTGAAGAATACTAATAAAAAACAGAAATGGCTTGTACTGGCTGCTGGGCTGCAGCCCCCCAAAATATAGTTAAATTTTTTTTTTAATCATTATTTTAATGCCATATTTAAAATACAAGAATTTTCATAGCTGCTATTTTGTGAAATGGGAACTACATACACGTGGCCTTACATGGGTGGAGTTTTCAGTTCTGCTAAAAAAAATTGGCTTCTCAGCAGAGTTAATTCAAGAACAGCCCTATGTTATCACAGGCCTTCAGGCACTTTTGAAGTAGCAAAATGCCACTTTGGATGAGGATGACTAGGCTGCTTCATGAAGCAGTGAGGGCTACTTCTTATTGATTTAATCTGCTTTAGGTGATAAAGGCAGCCTGGAAAAAAAAAGAAGGAACAAGGAACTGAATGGTGACCTGGATTTATGAGGCTGATTACATTTTACTCATTCATTCATTCTAACAAGGACTACATATGATACCAGCCAGGACCAAAACGTTAAATTCGGGTCCCTATTGAAATGATTAGACACTGAAAGAAAGACCAACACAGACAAGTGGGACAACACCCCACAATTGAACTTATATATACTAATTTTGAGATATGTATATCTCAGAGAAAAGAGAATATTCTGAGTACAGATTTTCAGCAATTCACTCTCCATATTACTGGAGTCACTAATGCAGGTCCCAATATTTCAAATGGTTGCTGGTAAGTACTCTCAGGGACAAAACAAATTAGGGACACTTTAATACCTTGAAAATTTGAGAGAAGATAATATGCATTAATATGTATTTTCTGAAGTAAAATGTGTATAACTCTAGCAAATGCCATTATTTATTAAGTGTAATCTACCTTTCTCCAAATCACCAGGAGGGATTAGGAGGGACAGAGCAAGATCAGATTTTTAGCCAAAATCAAGGTAGTTATGCACGCGCACACACGCACACACAGAGTTGGGTATTATTTTATAGTTATGACAGCAGAAAGCTGAAATAAATTAATGGGATATTATTTATCTTCTTCTTTTTCTTTTGGCTGCTCCCATTAGGGCTTGCCACAGTAGATCATCTGTTTCCATTTCTTCCTGTCCTCTGCATCTTGCTCTGTCACACCAGCCACCTACATATCCTCTCTCACCATATCCATAAACATTATCTTAGGCCTTCCTCTTTTCCTCTTACCTGGCAGCTCCATCCTTAGCATCCTTCTCCGAATATACCCAGCATCTCTCCTCAGCACATGTCCAAACCAAAGCAATCTTGTCTCACTGACTTTGTCTCCAAACCATCCAACCTGAGCTGACCCTGTAATATACTCATTTCTAATCCTGTCCATCCTCACCTGCACTCATTAATTCGTGTGTGTATGTGTGTGTGTGTGTGTGTGTGTGTGTGTGTGAAAGCTTGTGTATAACATACCTTTCAACTGTCCAGAACATTAAAGAATGCCTAGATTTTTTTATTGACTTTTCATAAATTAAGGATTTTCTGGCAAATCATTAAAGAATGAAGTCACTAAATAATAGGTATTTGAGTTTCAGACTTCATAGCCTTCAAAATGCAGACTTTCTAATTTTCTAAGAGCAGTACTGGTGTATCGTCCCCATTTGTTATTTTTGTTCCCCTCACCTCCATTATTTTTGACTTTGACCAGAATTTTTATGCTAAGAGTTTATGAGGTATGGGGTATAATATATAGGGTGTAGATACTTTCAACTCTTACTGGTTTTCTAGAATGTCTCTGATTTTGTATCATATAATGGTCTATTCTTAATAATGTTTATTTTTTTCAGCCAATGAATAACAGACATTTCAATTTCGGACTCAATAGCCTTCGGGCAAAACATGTGGATACAAAGTCTGTTATTTTAATAACTTTCTAAGTATATACAAAGAGATATCCATCCCTGATTTTGGTATTTTGTCTCATTTTTAGCTTTCTCCTTCATTCTTGAACTAAGCGGTTGAGAGGTATGTGGGTTGGGGTGTGAGGGATTGCAATGCATTGAACAGTACTCTTATAACACTTAGATAACAAGATACATTTCTGTAGATAAGTTATGTACTTATTCATTCATCTGAGAGCAATTAAAGCTCTGTGGTGTAGAGTCATACAAGTGGCAGTAAGTGATGGTCATATGTGTGCGTGTTGCTATATGATATGAGTGTACATGTATGTATGGGGGGAGAGTTGCTCTCAAGTGTCCCTGAGTTTGCAAAATATCTGATTTTGCCTCATATTTTTGGTCTATCCTTCATAATGTTTGTGTTGTTTTTTGGATGATTCTATTTAAAACATCAAATCACCACTTTGTGTTGAACCACCATTCAGTGAGACGACATACCTGAATTCACACTACATTGAGTGATGACATCATCAAATTACACATTATCGAAAATTACATACATACATACATGCATACTTTTCCTTAGTTACACCCATTTGCTCACCCAGCATTTCTGGCATGGCTTTCTATAGGGAATTTTTAGTCTGCTAACTCATTACACTCCCAAAACATATGTTTCCATTTACCTCTTTCTCCCCCATCATACTTCCAACATTTGCCATCTAACAGAGGAAAAATTCTTTTGAATTGCTTATCCAACCTCTCTTCCCAGTCTTTTCTAACTTCCTCCAATTAATTCTTATAGTTATCACTCAATATTTTATATGTCATACTAATTATCCCTTTAACTGCAGCTTCTGTTCTAGATTCTACTAAAGACTCTACTAGAGCAGGTATTTCACTTAGGATTCTCCTAGCTCCTTCTTTTTGCCTATACTCTGATATCAATCCCTGATAGGTAAGGCAGTCTCTAGCCTGCAGTCCATGTCTTCTTGGTCTCTTTCTGTTTTAGTACCTTTCCCTCTCTAGGTATTTGCTCTCAATACCTTGCTTCCTTTGCCAGTTTTCTCCAGTAAATTTTGGTCCAATGTCACAAATATTTTTTTAGCCTTCACCTTGACTCTTGAGCTGAGAGATACTTCCTGTCTGTGTATAGGTTTTATCCAGGTGCACTGATTTTCATCCCCTGAACGTCAGGTGTATATTGTATGGCTGTGGCCATTTGCAATTTTACTTTCATCTCAATCTAATGCCAGGATGGTACAAAGAAAGTGACTATCATTTCTGGGGCGTTAAGGGGGCAGGCGCTATTCCCAGATATGATTTATATATCCTTACAAGAAGTTATCATTTCAGTTTATTGGTGATTACGGTTTCTTTAGCTTTGAACATTAAGCTTTAAACACAACTTATTTTTCCTTGAAAGAAAAAAAAAATAAGACTGATTTTCTTTCCTTACTTATGATTTTTATTTAGGCCATCACTGGATGAAAAGATTATTAAAAAAAAAAAAACCTTCTGATGTATGTAAAATCATCGAAATCCCTATGACTTCTGTAGGACTAGCATCCTCCAGACCTCCCGGCTTAATTCAGTTACTTCCTCCGCACTTATTACCACAGAGTTTTGGCTGGATAGGTTATGTTAAAAGGATGGAGGAGAAAACTAAAAGTGAAGACAAATTGACAAAACAAAAACAAAATGAAGGTAGGATGGGGGGGAACGGGAGGGGCACCGGAGAAGGGCAAGGGAGAACAGTGTTGGGTGGAGCCTATTGAGACCTTTGTCTTAGACTCCATTTAACCTAAGTCTAGCCTTGTTGACTGCAGTCAAATAGCTGACATTTATAGTCTGTAAAGAAGCTATAATGAGTGGGTACTGAGACAGTCTGTGGATGAGTATGACTGACCCCATCTGTTGTTTCATCATAGATAGTGAATATTGGCCTGTCATAGAGTTCCACCAATTCCAATTAGCCCCACCCATTAGTTCATCTCTGCAGTCACCAGCTGCCACTGATAAAGTAAAAATCAACAGCACCAACAGAAAAAAAAAGTAGCATCTTTACTGTAGATATTTTTTCCATAAGTCCCTCATGGGGAATGGATTGAAAGCTTTAGGAAGATCAAAGTAAGCAGCATGGATAGGGAGTCATATGCAAGTGCTGATGTTACGTCTTCAAAGAATATCGCCAAATTCATAAAGCATTGTCTTCCTTTAACATGCCCAGAGTGTTCCACCTTAAAATGGAATAGATCACCTGCAGTGTTTAGGAAAAGTTCCACTGCAGATAAGGCCTCAGTTTTACAGGAAATACAAGTAAGGTGGATAGAGCTAATATTCTAAGGATATGACATGTCCCTCCCCTTGATTAATAACACTGACTGGTACTGCAGATCAGGAACATATCTGTTTAATAACAGTTTAGCAAAACTGATAGGTTTTGGTAAGGTTTGCTTTTACTCCAGAAAAAAAAAATACCAGACATGTTATCATGGACCAGCTAGTGGTTTTGATTTTATTTGTGGCATCAGTGACAGGTCTGTAATAATCTGTAGGACTTACCCTTTTCTAGCTGTAGCACTCTCATAGTTATCTTTATTTTTAAAAAAAAATTGGCACAGAATTTATCTGCAAATATAATTACTATCATCAGTAGGAAGACCGCTTCTTTACTGATAACATGCCACATTTCCAACCAGCTCCATGGCATAATGGCATAGATGAATAAAGCCCTCACTGTATTACTGGAATGAAGGGGGGGCTGTTGGTTCTCACCTAGCCCAGGATGCCCATGTCCCCTACCACTGTATGAATTAGCCAACTGTGTGTAGGTACAGAAGCCATCAGCCTCAGTCCTGCAAGAGCAATAAAAATAAATGCCTCACTGTCGGTTTTAAAGTAATTAAAAAATAACTTGCTGTTCCTTTTGCCCAGTACCAATAAATGAAAACAGCAAGACATTTCTATGACCAATGCATCAAACCGTACATTCAGCATAGCTCTGACAGGATATTTATTTATTGTTGTTTGTATGTTTGCTTACTGAGATAGTGAACTGATCACAACAGCCTTTGGCATAACTGTTGCTTTGTGCAAGTCATTAGGTCCATCGGCAATATCAACCTTTTTTTTCTTTTGAGGAAATGTCAAAAAAAAGAATGTCAACTCTACATGTAGTCAAGTGTGTTTTAGTCAACTCCTGTGGCTAGGGAGCTCATTTTTACATTATTTTTTTGTTTAGTAGAGAATGTGTACTCATTATGTTTCTAGACAATGTAGTTCAGATCAGTGTTTGCATTGAGAATTCACTGCATGTTCCATGCCACACAGTGTGCAGAGGCAATTGTTTTAAATTTTTCTGTCTTGGTGTTTGCAAGCTCTTAGAGTTAGTATAAATATGGTTGGGGTAGTTTGCCCCCCTTCCCCCACACAGAGGACACACGGGAGCTTGCCCAGCTGGAAAAAATGTCATGGTACTGGTTAGTGTTTGCATTTTTGTGTGGGTGCTGTTTTGTGTTCTAGTATTTTATTGATTCAACCCTGTGAATGTGCAATGCTTTTTTCAGTATGGTGAGATCACAAAACAGCTATAAGTACAATGTTCACTATTTAATTTGCAGTATATATAGCAGTCTGAAGAAAATATAACATTTGCAGAACACTTTTAGGGTATCTACTTACAATTACTTAATGAAAAGAATTTACATGAGAATTCATTTTGAATAATTAAATATCTAAATACATGATTCATAAGTACTTTGCATACTTGTGGCACTATCTTGGAAGCACCACATATATAAAGAAGCAATATTCACTAAGATTATGAGCTTGGCTAATAGACTGTGCTAGATACTATATAGGAAATTATGATCAGGTCCTCAAATCATAACCAGCTTGTTATGTTAGCAATTGCACCTCAAGAGGAGAGTGAAGCAAAGTCTGTGCTTGACACCCATGCCAGGAACAAATAATATGTGAACTATTATCATGGAGAACTGCTATTAATTCTTTGTAGTACTTGGACATTTAGCTACCCAAACATACTACTAGCAATACACAAAAAGGAGCATACAGTACTTGAAAGCGCTAACACACTTGGCACTACCTCATGGACAGCAGCCAGATGTGAGGAGTACCAAATGATCCTGTAAAATCCTGCAATAAACTTCAGGATGCCACACCCAGAAAATGTAAAATATTACAGCATTTAGCTTCCACCCACTGTCCCATGGTTGCTGCTGTTTATGATCTACAACAAGATTAGAGCTTAACAGCACTGAAAGGTGCTAAACTTTTGTGTATAAATTCTTACAGTGACATCATGGTATGTGCTGCAAGATGTACCCAACAGCGTTTTGACCCATCAATGAATAATTTTAGCTGCTGTTTTTGTGAAAAAATATTTTAAAAATACTGCTTTCCCTACGATCAAGCCATTAAGAAGCATCTATTAAATCTATGAACACACCTCACCCTATCCCCTATGATGAAGTCATCAAAGCATACACTAAATTTATTTGGGCTGTGTTTTAATAAAAAGTATGCAAAGTTTTTTTATTTTATTTTTTTTATTAAGAAGAGCTAAATAAATACAGAATGAGAATAATGCAAATGCACTGAGGCACTTACTCCCTAGATGCTGAGATGCACCTATGCATGTGAACAATACACTTTTATCATATTTGTTATGTCAGAAAGGTGCTTAAAGTTGTATTTTTCCTGAATTTGGAAAGTCATCATAGTGTTCCATGCTCTACATTGAAGATTATGATCAGGTCACCGATTATAAGACTTATATTATGTGTTCGAGAAATGGATGTCAAGAAATTCACCTTGAGTGAGAAGCATCCATGTCAAGAACACACAATACTTTGTTACGATTGGAGATCCGATCACAATTTTTTGTAGTGAATGGAGATTTATCTGCTCCATGTACTACACAAATTAGTCAAACATAAGATTTAAAAAAAAAAGAAGAAAAAAGAAAAAGAAAGGATGTGTTGTGCTGGCTTTGAAAGCTTGTAGAACAGTGGGGAAGTGGTTGACATCCTTACATATTCCTAGTGAGTTTACTTTAACAGACAGCGGACAGAAACAGGAGTTGAAATGAAGCAGTTTATTGTCCTGTTGCTGCTGTTTACTGGTCAGTGCTGTTTACTTTTAGTGCAGGCCCAATCTTAATAATACATAAAGGGGTGCTTAACAAATGTGCTTAACAAATGTTAAGTACCCCTCTAAGCATCGTTAAGGTCAGGTCTCACACTTTAGCAGCAGTAAACCAAGCTGTAATTCAGCCATTTTAGGCATAATCATGGTGTTTCATGAACTACTTAAGTGTTAATATGCTCCGTGTGGGATACTGTCAGCTTTGCTTTCACTCGATATGCAGATGCATTTGCACATGTTGGTAATTACTTTACGTGGTGCATACATTACAACTCAGATCAGACTAAAACTGATTAAAATTGCATTTAATAAGTAATGTGACTGCAGGAAAAAAATTACTAGAAGGCAAGTAAAGGCGACATTTCACCTCTGCTAGGCAGGGCATCTTCATATGTTTAAAGCCTTGGGGGATAATCAAAAGCACAATAAAATATGACATGGACAGACATTAAAATGTAATGGAATTAATAAAAATGAATTAAAACGTCATGGCTTGGCATGTCTGCAACAACTGATTATTTTTCTCCATTTACTTTCCTTGTAAAGAATTTAATGTTGCTTGTGAATGATAGTTTTCTGCACTTTAATGACTGCAGATTTCCCCAGGACAGAAGAATACTGTACTTTGCTGCAAAATGTTTTAGTATGCTAGATGAAGAAAAATACATCAGGGAGTCTTCCCTTTTGCAAACAATGCATAATTTTTAAACACATAAGGAGCGCAGAATATCCACCCTATGATTATTTATCATTGCAGTTTGATTCAAAAGGAACAATAGTGCTTCAAGAAATTGTTTTAAGCATCTTAAGATACTACTGAGTGCTGCCTTTCATCATTTTAAAACATACAGTTGATGATATTGATAGAATAAGTTATTTTTTACTGAAATAAATACATTCAGAATGAAGTATATTACAACTTCCTTAGAGGAAATATTAGATTCATTTATGCAGATTTTCATGTTTTAATGTATTTTCTAGAAGTCTATAATCAAATGCAGTGCATCTAAAAATATAAAAAAATAAGATTTATTTATTTCACACAATGACCGAGTCATTTGAATTTACACTGGAAATAGGTACTATCAAATATTAACATTTTCTCAAATGACAGTTATGTACAGAGAGTAAAAAAACAGTCAAAATATATGCAAGGCAGATTTCGATAGTTGGCTATATTCAGAAATGCTCTGCCTAATTTATCAAGCTGGATGTCATTGTATAGAAAATGACATTATTTCTTTATAACATTGGCAGTCTCTAGTGTCAGTTCTAAGTGTGCCTCATTAAAGCCAGAACATATCCATTATAATTTTTACTTTGTTTTTGGAGACCTTTTTACACCTATTATGTTTTATTTAACCTTCTTTTGCCATACACAGAAATTCAGAAATCCTGTCCACTTTGTTAACTTAATAGGTATTGGTTTATATTATCCCCATTTATCTATTCTTTTATTTCCCATCAGACACCTCTGCATTCTTACTGCTCTGGTACTGGTCAAATTATACTCTTCTTCTGTCTTTTGTCTCAGCCTGATCTAGACCGGCTTTCTTCTTCGATTTGCACTGTCAGTGCCAGTGCGAAGTACAAATCTGTCAAAAAGGGAAACATTAGTAACTCTGGTATTTCTTGTGCCCAATCAAGCACCCTTGAGTCCTCAAGCATAATGTGAGCTGTATCATAGCACATTGATACAAAATATCCAGGCTGTATTTCACATGTGCTGCAGGCATTACAACATACAGCCCTGGGTGGCACACAGCTTAGTTCACAGGTACCCTTCTACCCAAAGAAGAATTTAGTAATTATATATCATTTGTTTGTACAATTTAATGCTTCCTAGTTTTGTAATATTAATGATACAATCCCAACATTCATTCACAAGTTATTTAAATAATTTTAGGCCAGATTTACAACAGAAAAAAGTTTACTCGGACCAAATCAGTAATACAAAATTCATAACCTATAACATGAATACTGTATCTATAAATAAAAGACAACCGTCCAAATACAAAATGCCTTTTGCCTGTCATCTAAATGTAGTTATATTTATGAATGTGTATTACTTCTGTTATCCTGCTTTTGGAGAACAATTACAATGGTCACAAGCAGTGTAACTGCTTAACTGGCCTCAAATTAGATAGTCCTACTCCTTGACTTAAAAAAACACTTCAGATTCTAAAGAAAATTGGATATTTTCACCATATAATCTGATCCATTTCAAAGGACATTTGAAGACTGCTTTGGGCTTAAAGCAGCCTTCATCCTGCAGCTTTATTGATGTTATTATATAAGCAATGCAGGACACAAAACAGATTGGTCTGTGTGAAATTTATTTCTATTACTATAAATGCTTCCTCACAAAAGACTGTTGCCCTCACTTTAGTGGGAAGGTCTGACATTAAAATTCCCTGACCTGCTTTTTTTACCATTATCAGAAATATTTTTTTTTTAGAACTTCACTTTTTTAGAAATTAGATGTATATGATTATCAAACTGTCCACAATGTGATATGATTACTGTTACAATGATTCAACGTAAAGCTGCTTGCATTTCAAGATACATATTCTGAGATCAGAGGATGTAAAATATGCCATCAATTCTATTTACTTTTACAACATATTACCCACATTATATGATAAATGAAAAAAATCTGCTTTCAAAAATGCATCCAAGGGAAAAATATACTCCTCTAATCCATTTAGTTTCTTGTGGCTCCCCAGGCTGAATTTATACTTTAAAAGCAAAAAAAAAAAACATTTATATCAATATGTTACAAATATTTTGATGTGCATATAAGCCTGCTATGAAGCAGCTAAACACTTCAGAACTCTCAAACCTTACCCGAGACTGAATAATTTCCAGCTCACCACCATATTCATCCTGCACACTGCAACCAATTCCTACTTCAGCCCACCTAGGTTACACTTCAGGCAGCAATGTCTATCTTTGGGGAATAAGGTCTTGAGAGTCTTTAAGGCGATGCTGCAGGCTAGGACTTAGCATCTACCTAGGCTTCTTCTGAATGACAACTTTCTGTGATGGTGGAATACTAGAAGTTAAAATGCAGCCATCTTGCTAATTTAAACAGAACTCCAATGTTTACTTTTGGAGGCTAACATCTTATAAATTCTGATTATTATATGATGATTATCACACTTTATTCAATGTACCATTTTCTCCTGAGAACACAACCACATTCTGCAGTTATGGTTAGCTCCTGTTTTTACTTATTTTGCTTCATTATTTAATTCTTCTCTTCACTCTGATGTATCCTAAGCTGGATTCTTATTCCATTAGCACCATGCTGCATCACCATAGCCTCTAGCTTCCTTCAGCTATCTGCATTTCTAGTTTAGTTTTATGGTGACCTGACAAATCTGACCTTCAGCTGGCCTTACTTCTTTTCTCACATTTTCCTTATTATCCCATATTTAAAGGGGTCTATATTATAAGATCGACGGTTGAAAACATTGAACATATGGTCGATGTCTTCAAACATCGACCTTATACAAAGACAAAAAAAGAAAAATGTACCCTAATGGGTTTAAGCAGGGGGGCAAGCCCCCCTGCTACTTAAATATACCAACTCCGAGACTGCACTACATTGCAGTAAATGAAAATCTCCCCTTAGAGAGATTTCCATTTACACGCTCAAGATTCTGAGCGTTCGATATTCTCATGTTGACAATGTCAGATTCAACATTGTCGGCTTTCGAGAATATGATATAGACCCATTTAGTCATTTTCCTCCCTTTAAGTGGTGAGCAACATAATGCAGAAAAATTCTCTTCACCAGTTTGATGCATTTTGGTTGCTCTGAATTTTCATTGCCTGCTTTTAGCCATAACTCCTTCATTCTACTCTCAAATACCTCCGACATGCACTGCATTTGTGTTAGCCCATTGTGGAATCTGCTCATGCACTGTGCATCATCAAGATAGCTCTGCTGAAATAATTCAGTGCAAGGAAAGGGTTCCACCACACAGTCAAGTTAAAGGCATGCTATTTTCAAATGGCTGCATCATGTAATAGTAATAGTCACTGCTGAACCATGGAGCACAGAGGTTTGCCCACCCCCAGTGATGTTTTATCACTCAGACATTCCCTCACAGGTAAACTCAGCTAGTCAAGGGCAAACCCCCATGACTCATCAATCTTGCAGTGATTGTTAAAGGGTCAAAAAATCTGGTAAGATATGCAAAGACAGCACCCAAAAGCATTAAGTGGGATCCTAATGACTTAGAGAAGTACAGTATTAATAGTGTGGAAGACCCTTCCTCTAGCCTCGTGTAAGGAGAGGAGAGTGATAAGCAAATGTGTAATTGCACTCTTTAGACATGTAACAAGTTTACAAGGCATGGCTCTAACTATGCCACTTCCAACCTGAAAAGTAACCAATTATGAGGAAAGAGCTCTGGATGCTTGCAATTAAGGATCCAATAGTATGTATATGAACCTGAAAAATTTAATTAGTAGTGCCAGCATTCATGGTAAGTTTGGCTTTACTGGAATGTAAGCGCATAGGTGAGCAAACAGGGGCATAGTTCCTGATGTCAAGGTTAGATACAAAGTAGAAATAATCTACAGAAAGAGGAAAGGAGCAAAAGAAATAAAAATGCGGATTAGGAATGGAGGCTTAATACTTAAATTATCTAATAAAATAGCTAAACAGGCTGATCACAAACAGTGAGATATTAACAATCTTGTCATGCCTAAAAGGAATACTTCAACATTTTCTAAAGTGTTCAAGAAGGTAGCTGAAATGAGAGAAACCAATTTTGATAGCTCACTTTTTGTTGGATACCTTCTTTCACCAAACAGTCTACCATTTTTCTCTGCCATCTAACCCTAGTTGTGATCATTTTCCAGTTTCACTATTAGAGAATTAAAGTCCATAGTCCATGGATATGGTTCCTCTTCTCTTTGCATATCTGCTAATTCCACCTTTGAGTTTGTGGTCAAATTCTTGCCTATTTCTGGTGGTTTGTATGCAACAGCTGCCCAGTAAACACCCATCATCTCCCACTCTAGCTTTAAGGCCAAAATGTTGTTGTGTCTTTCGACTTTTCCCGGTTAGGGGTCGCCACAGTGGAACTCCAGTCTGCTAATGATTGGCAGTAGATTTTTACGTGCCGAGTTGCCAGCCCTGACGCACAACCTTCAACAAAGGTATGCTCATTCATGCATGTCTCCACACAGAAGATGCTCTAGATGAGAATCGTACAGGACAACGTCTTACTGTGAGGTGACAACACTACCGCAACACCACCACCGCAGTTATCTACCAGAATAAATATTAATAAATGCAAAAATTTTAACAAATATTGCTTTCGTATCAAATTAATACTTCATCAGGTTTGTGTGTCAAAAGCAAATCATAATATGAATTAACATGTATAAATATACAACTGAAAACCTAAGTAGGATGAAAAAACATAAAAATAATTGCTAAGCTGGAAATACAGAGATAAATATTAAAAATAAAGCACTAAGGCCATCGGGATCTGTTAAAGTGTGGCATCTAAGAAAACAATTAGTTCGAGAGTGTAAGACTGCATTCAAAAATAATTGCAACCTTTAAAACATAAAAAAGAAGAAAAAAAAAAGTAGGCCCATGCACATTGTGTGCACTATCAGACGTTCACTGCCTAAAAGAAAAAATGTAACAAACGCTTTAAGGCCAAAATATTAATCTTTACTTCCTGCCTTCATTCTTATTCTCTTCACAGTGCTTTATCCCCATCCTGAATACACAGTGCACACTACGATCATATCTGCCTTTTCAGTTCCTTTTAATAAATCTTGAATCCAAGTATCAATACATGCTAGGCTGTATCCTCAGCAGTCTGTGTTTCTCTCTGCACACCCAGAGCATATAAATTACTCTGTTTTACTAGCTTTCTGTCACGCAAAAGCATTACCACTTCCTCATGTACTGTACCATTCATGATTCCTCATGTATTGCCTTTAGTGCCCTCTGTAGTTATCTTCCTCCCATTCATACCCCTTGTGCTCCCTCTGTTCTTTGCACTTGCACTGGTCCTTCTGACATCTCTTTTTCATTTTAAGGGAGACTTTTGTTCTAATGCTATTCTAACACACCTTGTTTAGTTTTCTTCACAAACAGACAGACAGTAGTGGTCCAGGACACCGGTTCTTGCAGTTTAGGTCATAAGATTAAGGTGCTGTGTGATGAACAGTCTATCCTGCAGCCCAGGGTAAGATTCCATCAATCTCCTTTTACCTACTGTCTAACTCTACGCAAGTCACTAAACCAGACGGTTTTCCTGCATCAATCGTGAAAAGAGGTATGCGCTTAGTGGGTTTACTGCTGTACTAGATAAAACATAAAATAAAATAGTTTCTGAGCTATATCACGAGTCACTTCCAATTCTATAGCTCTCTGTTCATATACCACTAGCGGAGGCATTCATGATCTCTGTTCATATACCACTAGCGGAGGCATTCATGATCTCTGTTCATATACCACTACCGGAGGCATTCATGATCTCTGTTCATATACCACTAGCGGAGGCATTCATGATCTCTGTTCATATACCACTAGCGGAGGCATTCATGATCTCTGTTCATATACCACTAGCGGAGGCATTCATGACATATACCACTAGCGGAGGCATTCATGATCTCTGTTCATATACCACTAGCGGAGGCATTCATGATCTCTGTTCATATACCACTAGCGGAGGCATTCATGAAATCAATAATCCTCTCTTTCCTTTCCTCCTTAATAGCAACAGTGACAGCAAATCAGACCAGATCCCTGCACTACTTACCTCCCTGCATACCCTCCCCATTTCTAGTGCTGCGTTCTGTCATGTCAGCAGTTATTGGTCTTGACATGCACAACGATTTGAGGTTTACCCCACTTATTTTCTGATTGCTTTCAGTAGAGGTTGACTTACTCTGTTCAGTGTAAATCCTGACACAGTATCTACTAAAACTAACTCTTCTGCCGTCACCTAATAACATCTTTACTGTAATTTCCCAGGATCTCTTTTAGTTGGTTGAAATTTTAAATTATCAAAACCCTTACAGGTGAGACAACACGATCAAAAATTTAAAATACTGAACTAGGACAAAGAAGAAATAGTGTTTTTTCAGGGGGTAAGCCCCTCTGTACCCCCACCTCATGTCAATTATATACACTAACTTTCAGATTATACTACAGTGGGGAAAAGGACACATTCCCCAATCCCACCTCCGTGCAACTGTATTTTTTCTTCCTAGTTGGTTTTTGATATTTTAAACAGTTGATCATTTGGTCTCAGCCATATGGGTTTTGACAATTTGAAATCACAACCAACTAAAGTAGACCTAATTTGCCAATACAAGTATGCCAGCTGTCACATCAACACACACTCCACTCCCTTTAATCTGTTTATGCTTGCTTTTCTCCCTTGATCATTTTATCATATAATTTCTGGAATTTTAGTGCTGTTACCCTTCCTGTTTTTCCATCCTATTTTTTGAGAATTTTCCTTCCGTCACTCTCATCATGACAAGTAATCCTGTCCTCTTCATCACTACTGTCCTCTTCAGCTTTGAACTCTCCCATTGTACCTTTCCACTTATAGTTCAGTTGCCTTACATTCTGAAGTTAACTTCTGAGTTCCCACCAGTACACCCTGTTTTGAATTCCACTTTTATTGTTGTTGATTATTTTGCTTCCCATGATTCCTTGTACCATTTATTATTCCTATTTGCATTAGCAGTCCTGATGTACCCTCACTAACATTCTGCCTTTGAACACACTGCTCCATTCTCCTGTACTAATCATCATCAGAACTCCTTACAGCAACCTGACTTCATCTCAGAGTAGCTTTACTCTCCTACAAACCCTACAGCCTACTTCTTCCCATAATTCCCTACATGAGACTACACATCTAAAGTCTGTGTAATGCACTCACCTCGTCCCTCTCCCTTTCCCCATGTTCCATTTCTGCAACATGTCCTTTTCTGACTTGATGATGTTACACTTGCCTTTCTACTCTGCTCATACCATGTGAGATTCTGAGGGGTTTTGAGACTATTAGCATTCACTGTTCTGCAGTACAGTGTTGAAGAAGGATTAAAGAAAGGGATTTAGCTAATTATGACAAGGAAGAGGAATTTAGGTGGCACACTGTAGGAATAAGTCTGTGAGGCAAGGATGAGGAAAGTTGTAAAGGTGCAGAGAGACAAAATGGGGATCTAAGGAAGGTAGAATAAAGCTGAAAGGGTGGGTAGGCAATAAAGTGCATTATAGAAGAAATGCAGGAGATGGACTGTAATGAATACAAGGACAACAGAGTAAATCAAAGAGGTCACAGGATCATAAAAGTTACTAGGCTATTGACCCTGAGGCCCTTATAAGCCTAGCCAAGAGTTTAGCCTATGTTTAGACAAGTCAACACCCAAATCCTCTATATAGCAGGGACACAGGTGGAATCCCAGGGGTGTATTTTCTGTTTCCCATCCAGGTTGTGCTTAAAAAGGGATAATGAGGTATTCTGCTTGACATGGAGAGGGAGTCTATTCCACAGATGGGGGAGTCTTTGGGACACAAATCTGTCCCACCAAGTAGTCCTAATGATGTCACAAACCAGCTTGAGTTCACACATGTGGGTCACTAGGGTCGAGCTTGACTTGCGGGTATGCAGCAGTCCCATCAAGGCGGGGTCTGAGATAGCTCTGTATGCCAATCAGAGGTCACCTCTGAGGAGTCTGTATAAAACTGAGTAGAGGGACAGGGCTTTTAGACTATCTATGTAGGGTAGATGTTTGAGGCCCTGGATTCTCCTGGTGAGGAACCTATGTGGTCTCTCCAGCTGTTGCATGTGCTTTGTGAGGCACATGCTGAAGGGGGCATTGCACTCAATAACTGGCCTTATAAGGGAAGAATACAGAGATGTTATGACCTCCTTCTCCCTGGATGAGTTACCCTTACTTATGAGGTGGGCCATGTAGAAAGCTTTATGTACAATGGAAGCAAGATGGTGGTCAAAAGTCAGGTTGCTATCAACCTGGGTGCCCAAATCCCTCACGACTGGTTGCGTGTTTAGGATGCTGTTATTAAATGTGATAATATGTGGGGACATCACTCTCCCCAAAGGAGATGATGATGCATTTTTTGGCATTCAGCTTGAGGCCATGTTTATGGCACCAGTCATATGTTTGGGTGTGATCCTCTTGTCGGACGTCCACATCACTTGGGGAATTGATGACTGCACCTGTCATCTGCAAACTTGGTCAGCCATAGCTCAATGGTTTGGGCCTGCACCTCAGAGATGTATATCCCAAATAACAGAGGCCCCAAGACCGATCCCTGGAGTATGCCACTTGTTACGGGTCTATTGCTTGAGGTGGCTTCCCCTATTTTGATTAGGTGGTTTTATCAGTGAGCCAGTTTGCTACCCATCTGGTAACATATGGATTGATGCCTAGTTGAGAGAGTTTATCTATTATGCC
This sequence comes from Protopterus annectens, assembly GCF_019279795.1. Classification (NCBI taxonomy): domain Eukaryota; kingdom Metazoa; phylum Chordata; order Ceratodontiformes; family Protopteridae; genus Protopterus; species Protopterus annectens. Next base: position 599,267,176 of record NC_056750.1, on the reverse strand, counting down.
CGAGTGAAGAATAGTGTCGAAGGCTTTGGCCAGTATGAGGTAGGCTGTGTGCACAGTCTTTCCCTCGTCCATGGCTTTGGTGACTGTCTCAAAGTCGTCAACCAGATTTAACAGACATGACCTCCCCTTGACAAAGCCAAACTGTGTGGGGTCAAGAGTTTGGAGGTTACCAATGTCCCTGTTAATGAGGTCCATGGTAATCCGTTCCATGGCCTTGCATATTAGGCTAGTTAGGCTGCTGGGTATATAATTTCCCAGATCAGTGGATGCTCCATCTTTGTGTAAAGGTATGACAGTGGCTGTCCTGCACTCAGCTGAGACAAAGCCGGTACTCAGGCTTTGGTTGAATAGGGTGCCTAATGGTGCTGCAAGTTCATGCCTGAGTTCATGTAGGATGCAGCCTGGGATGTTATCTGGTCCCATGGAGGCTGTATTTTTTGCCTTTGAGAGGGCAGTGATGACCTGCTCCCTAGAGATAAGGGGAGGGGAGCAGGTACTGGGGATGTCCTGATTTACTGATGGGGGGGATAAACACCTCTACCAAGTCTCGAACCAGGGCCCCCTCTCAACTATAATACAGTGCATTAACCCACCATTCTACACAGATTTAGAAGATGAAGAAGTCAAGAAGAAAATAGAAAGGCCATGCGATAGGAATGGATGCAGGTGAAACAAAGAGTGATGCTGATTGTAGTGTACAGAAAATGTAGAGGAAAGTGAAAGAAAGCTTCTGGGATGGGAAGGAATAGAAGGAACCTGGAACAAGTGAAAGCTAAGGAGGAAAGGAAGAAAACAGAAAGGGCATAAAAGGAGCTGTACTAGTGAAGAGCCTGTGCATGGCATCATGTGATCTTCTTCTTCTTTCAGCTTTTCCTGGTTAGGGGTCGCCACAGCGGATCACCTGTCCGCTCATGATTGGCATGGCATCATGTGATATGAAAGCAATGTTGGAGGAGCATTTACAATACAGATAAAAACTTTACTAGTTTGTCTTAGTAAAAAAAAAAAAAGATGATAAGCAGCATGTCAGGATAATGTATCCCATGGCAAACTATGACCATTTGACAAAGTTGTTCGGCACAGAGAGAGATGGAACACATTCTTATATCAATGTTACAATAGCGGCATAAAGAGACTGAGTGAATCAAGATGGAAAACCTATTGAGAAAAATGTTGGCAGGGAAGCCGCTTGTGACAAAGACAGCGACATTGTGGGAATCACCCAATATCAGAATCAAAATGTTTTAGACATTCCACACATGTCAACAATTATTTACATTTGTTCACCATTCTGTGACTGAAAATGCACTTCATGTTCTACTCGAACTTGAGCTCCTTTCAGTTAACGGCAATCGCTCTATTCTTTATACCCAATTCTATAATCTTGTGTTCTACCATCAGCACTTGGAGACATCAATAGTTTCAACTTCCCACCCTTTAAACCCTTGTTGTTTTTATCTGTACTCTTCCTGTAAGCTTTGTGTCATTTTCATTTTAGAGACTCTAGAAGGGGATACACTAATTCAACAGGGGGAATCATCAGTGCTTGGTACAGGCAGAGCAGTATATACTTGTCCACATAATGCATCTTTGTCCATAGACTGCATCCATCTTGTAATGCACCCCAGTAACCCATACGCTTTAGATGATGCCCTCTAACACAGCGCTTAATTGCACATTGGAAAGTATATATTGAGTAGGTGTTTTTATCCTCCCTGGAAGGCTTTTTGAATGGATGCACCAGGAGAATATTGTTTTTCCAGATAGAAGCTATTGTTATTGTTTATTCTTAAAAGCCCCTTACATATACCCTCAGTACATAAGAATAAAACAGTCTGACTTTTCAAATACATCTGCTCATCCTTGGTATTGTGGAATGGAGCTCTTACAAGATTGTGACAGCCAACTAGAACAACCTTCCACAGATCTTTAGAAAAATAACAAAATGCACTAAACTCGTACACAATCTTATTACATAGCTAAAAAACAACCCACTGCTGGACTTGTGTTTCAAAGACAAGGGATACATACTCCGCCTTTAGCATAAATGCATCAGCCATTATATTACTACAGCATACATAAACAGTACACGATTTAAGTAATCCTTATCAGACAGTGAGAACATAATTTGTATATGTGTAAATATATTTCAGTTTGTTTTGTTTTTTTCCCTAAATGATGATGATGCTAAACTTAAGTTTCTAAACTATCCCCATGGGTAAGCTATAAAACTCAGCTGCATGTTAAGAATTTACATTTTTTTTTTAAATCTGAATCATGCTGTAAGTTATATACTATAATGACTGTATCACTCTACTATTCCAAATTTCTCTGTACTGTTGCAACTACCACTGTGCTCATGTCACAGATGAGAAGGGTCCAAGTAACAGCTCATTTATCTGGAAATCATGCAAATAAATAACCTTCTTAATCCTCTTGATTGGAGACTCACTCATTACCACAACCCTCTTCTCTGTTTATGCTTCACTTCTCCCCACCATGTCATTACCCCAGCTACCCTCCACTCCTCTCCATTGTTGCTACTAGTTGCTTTTTCTTTCTTGCAGCTGACCCTTTCCCATCCTTCCCACACTCCTTATTTATCTCTGTTCGCTTCAAGTGCTCCCTCCTCACCCCAAGCCCCTTGTCCTTCTGCTACTGAAATTCTCTCTCCTTTCTCCATTTTCTTGTTGTGATCCTTCCTTACTTCAGTCTCCACAATGGTTCAACATTCTTGTGTTTTTTCTTTGCACCATTTTCCTTTATCCATTACTTATCCTGATTCCTCTAGTGATGCAGTTCAGTTCAGAATCACTAACCTCCCCCTCCTAGATCATGCCTGCCACCCTTCTGCTCTCCCTGCACTGAGTCGGCCTACACCCCTCTCCTTGTTCAGCTGTTCTGCTAACCGCTTGCATCTGAACCAGTCTCCTTCATCCACTAAGGCTGAACATATAATTTCTCTCCTCCTTACCCTTTAGTACTGCCTAGTGTATAACCACATCTGTTACTGCCTGTCATCATCCAGCACCCCTGCCTGTCCTGTCCCTACACCTTACCAGCCTTTTTCTTGTCGTCTTTTTCCTAGTTGCCTCTCATACCTTCTCCTTTCTCAGCCTTTATTGTTAATTGTGCACCCACTGTCTCTCTCCTTCCGTCCACCGTCCACTGTCCACTTGCCTGTACTCCCCTGACTACCCCTACTGACATCCTCCTATCCTGTGGCAATCTCCTTCCCATGTTGCCCTTCTTCTGCAGTCCCTCTCTGCTGTTTTTTTATCTGACCACCCAATCCAGTCACATTTCTAAATGTTATTTTCTACTCTTAAGCCCTGCTGCCTCTCCTGCAAACCCAAGACTTTAAGTAACAGGTAGTTAATTAAAAATTATTCCTAATATAAGCAGATATCAGACACAAAAATAATTTTTGTCTTAAGCTACAGTTCAGATGTTAAAAAAAAACAAAAAAAATGAAAAACTATCTTCACTGTAAAGAGCTGGAGAAGGGATCTCTAGAAAGAACATGGGGGAAAAAAGACTTGTTAATAGACTATTCATGGTGGAAGCCTTAAATCAGAAGGGAGACATGTTTCACTATCAGACCAGTGAAATACCCGGCTACAGTAGATTGGGATGGCAACATAAATAAGGAGATGCCAAAGAAAGGAGGAGGAGTGAAGAGAGAGCTGTAATGTACATGAACCTCAAAGGCATTTCTCCACAGTTTCTGTGTCCTTACATTTGCATCCCAAAATGAATAATTTCACTTTGTTTTTATAATGATGTGAAATTTCTTCTGCCATTTTAATTCCTTGCCAACCTTTTCTGACAAGTTATTGTGTTTCCTATTTATAAATGTATTAATATTTACAGTTGGATGGAAAACAGACTACTGCAACTATTTACAACTTTATTGTTTCCTAAAAGGTATTTTTTTATTATCATAAGCTGTGTTATGCTACTATGTCCAAGTCTAGCAGATATGTGTTTAGATAATCGACAGACATATAGCCGTTATTCTCACATCTCCAGTTTTTGGGCACCCTCTATGCAGACCAGCATTGTGTTCATCCAGAAATCAGACAATACTTTTCAGTTGTCTTTTGCTTAGAAACATCTTTCTGTGGTTGTTGTGGTCAGAATCTTTTTTTACCTCAACACTTTACCACTACAGGCCTGTCTGCCAATAACTGCTTCTTTAAATTCGCAGAGATTCTTATTTGTTATTACAGTAATGTCGTCTATCCATTTTAGCCTCTGCTGTCTTTTTCTTTTACCTTTGATATTTTCCAGCGTCAGTGTCCTCTCTAGTGAGTCCTGCCTGCATTATTTGGCCAATGTAGGAGATAGTTTTATTATGAGAACTTCCGGAGAACAGTCTGTGTTTAGTTCCTTAAATACTGACTGATTTGATCTTGTTGTAGTCCATTGAATTCTCACAAGGTTTGTAGTCCAATGAATTCTCACAAGGTTTCTCCAAATCACAATTCAAAAGCACTGATTTCCCAATACACAGCTTTCATACCTCTCAACCTCTTAGAGCAAGAAATGTGAACAAAGTCATAAACAAAAGTGGGACAAAGGCCCAAAAATAGGGACAATTTTAAATATTGTTCTTACAAACTTAGAAAGTTGACAGGTTTTGCATTAGCACGGATTTTCATAAGGATATGAAGTCTGAAACTCAAATGTCTGTCACTATTTTCAAACTTCAGTCTTTAATGATTTACCACTAATCTGCCAGAAAAAACACAGTTTTATGAAAAATGGACCAAAAATATAAGGCCAAAATCTGGACATCCTGTGAAAATCTGTACAGTTGAGAGATATTCCTTACTAGCTCAGCTTTTACAACAATGTGCCATTACTGTTAAAAAAAAAGCACTTCTGCTATATGGAATTTTGTAATGGGGTGTCTCTGCTCTTGAACACTGTACTCATATTTATTATAGCTGTCAAGAACCAAGTGCCTTTTAATTCCATGGCTGCAATCATCATCTGCAGTGATCTCTAAACTGTGAAAAATAAATCTTTTCACCACCTTCACTTCTTCCCCATCAATTTGTAAAGAATTGATACAGCCAAATGACATACATTTCTTACTTTATACTGAACAACAAGCCAACTTTTGCACTTTTTGCTTTCATCTTCATCACCAGCCCCTTCCTCACTGTCATCTGTATCACCTATATATCTGAGAATGTTAATATGATCCCCAATAATTTTGATTCCATCATCTGATTCATCTAACCCAGCATTTTGTGGGATATATTCAGTACATAAATAAAAAGCCTAGTCCCACTCTTTACCCAGTCTTCAACCAGTCAGTTGTTCTGTATTCAGTTGTAAGTGTTGATTGTTCTGCAGACAGATTCCCCAGGAGGCAAATAAGGTGTTGAGGTATCCCCATTTCTCTAACAACTGGCCACACAGTCAAAGGCTTTACAGTAACCAATAAAGCAAAAGGAAATATTTTAACTTCTTTGCTTTCTCTACTATCCAACAGATGTCAGGGCTAGCCATTTGGCAGTGTAAACATTAGCTTTAGGTGATCTGGACACATTGAATAACGTTGCTTTGACCCCTCAACCCCATTTAAAAATAGTGAAAAAGGAGACTAACAACAATAATTTGATATCTGGTGCCTCTGCCTCTTCTAAAATCATCTTTTATATCCGACAGTTATTATTCCATATACCGCTGGAGTCTAGCATATTAGATCTTGAGCATTACCTTGCTGCTATTTAAAAAAAGTGGTACCTCTACAGGTGGCAAACATGAAATTCCTCACACATCAATAGCCCAAATCACAAGACCCTGAGGAACGCAACACTGATTATTAGTTTCTATAAAATCATACCAGCAGTGATTTCCTAAATGCGCACCAGCAATAACTGTCTTCTTTTAGTAGATTTCCCCCTTCCTTCAGCTGGTATGTCATTGGTATATCTAAGTTAGGAGGTGTGTGTGGGGGGGGGGGGCTTGCCCCCCTGCAGAAATGCTTCCATTTTACTTTTTTTCCCTTCTGCATTTCAGGCATTGGTTTTCAGCATTTCTGACTTTTGGGTTTTGCAGTTCGTTTTTTCATAGTAAATCCAAAAAAGGTGGGCCCTCTGTAGTACTACTTTTTTTTTTGGTATTGGAATATAGATTAATCTTTTGTCCAGAAGCCAATATTGTGTTTAAGTTTGCAGGCAAATTCCAACCCTGCAACAGCATAATTTTGCCAGATTTTAAACACTTCAGCTGGAATACCTTCACTTCCTGCAGACATGCTATTTCCAAGGCTTTCTAAGGTGCATTTAACTTTAATCTCCAAGACAGTTGTCTATATCCTAGAATATACCAATGAATGTATGTGTTGTTAAGGTCCTTGTTATATAGTTCTATATATTCCTGACACCACTTCTTAGTATCTTCTTATAGGTCCCTCCATCTTTCTCTCTCTCTCTGTCATACATACACACACATATTATATATAGTATATATACACAAACACAGACACACACACACACACACACACACACACACACACACACACACACACACACTTGCATTACGCAAAGCCATCTCATCCACAGACATCCGAGGTACTCAGCAATTATAGTCTCACTGCTGACTGTGCATAACTCAGGTGTCTGACAGTCATAGAAAATAGAAATCACTGAAACAATAATGCATTTAATTTTTGTGTTAAACACACAGGATCCCAAGTATTCAAACCAAATTCACACAAATGCACACTAGTCTTGCAAAGCCTCACTGGTTAAACTGAGCAAACAAAATGGCAAGTTACTTTCACCCATGACATCGCCCCCCCCACCCGAACAGTTGTAGTCACTTTGTTGTGTACACCTTATATAATTGTGATAAAAGATGATACCTTACAACTTCATAGCGCAATAAGAAGGAGAAAGGCCCCAAAAGGACAAAGTTCCCAAATATTTAGAAAGTTGCTAAAATAACAATTTTGCATTAGCAGGCATTTTCTGAATTATATAATGTCTGAAAATCACATTTGTCATTATTTAGTGAAATAGTCATGAATAATTTTCCAGAAACCTGAAATGTTATAAGAAAAAGACCAAAATATGTGCAAAATTAGGCACTTTCTGTAAAATCAGAGAAAGTTAAGAGCTATGCAAGTTCAGCTTTGCTTTACATAACCAGCAATAAGTATTTCACACTTATTGCACATTAGTCTTGCAAAGCCAAATGGTTAACCAAGCAAACGAACAGAGAGTAAGTTACTTTCATCCACAAACAGCCTTCAACCCCATCCAGCACAGTTACAGGCAGGCTGTTGTGTAAAACTTATTTGACTGTGATAAAAATGTCTCAACCCCTTAGTACAATAGCCAGGGATAAACCCAACAAATAAAGGATAAAGTTTCAAAATCAGGGACAATGTTTTAAATATTGCTCTTATATACTTAAATATTTCCTATAATAACATTTTAATGACACTTTTTCTGAAGGACAAAGTCTGAAAAAGGCAACTGTCTGTCATCATTTAGTAACTCATTTAATAACTTTAATCCTCAAAAGATTTGCCAAAAACCCAAAATTTTTCTTTATTTTTAGCACATAAGTCAACTAAAATTAGTTAACAGTGCTGAATATAACAAAACTGTAAAATTAAATTATTTTGTTGGTAGGTCATGAGACTCCCTTGAACTATGGACCCTGGGTGGCTGACCAAATTGCCCCTAATATAATCTGCCATTGTACAGAGATAACAGATACATAATACTCCATATGAAGAATGGTGATGCAGAGTTCATATGTGTGCTGTCTAGTAATTTCAAAGCAATGTTTGGCTGTGCCATGTGTTTATGTACAGCCTACTAGATGTAGTAAGAGAAAGTCAATGAGGGGTCAAACCATGCACCAATGTATTTAAATTCAAGGATTCCCTAGACAACTGGTCCAGTAGGATCTCTGAAGGCTAATGGGAATGAGTGAGACAATCTTTCTGGGATGGGAAGCATCTACATTTTACTTAATTTGATTAGGAAATAGCACATGAGGTGGTCAAGACATGTAAAGAGATGAGATATGCAGCGTTTATTTCAGAGATGCTACTCTTGTCAAGTTTTATAACAGCAGTGAAATGAATACCCAGGCCTATAATGCCTATCTCAGAACATGGACAGATGAGGAAGGATTTAAAATAATGTATTACTGAAGGGGAGGTATGGCAAAGAAAGAACACGTGGCCACTGATGGATGTCAGCTCTCTGCTGATGAGAAAGCGTAGCCGAAACCTGGAATGAAAAGGTACATCAGTACAATTATGGTGTTAACTGAAGTGGAAAGCAGGTGGGGAGAAGACTGATACAAAGGCAAAAGATGGCAAGATGACCCAGACAGCAGCAGAAGGACATGTTCAGAGAAGAGGGAAGATACAGTGGGTAGGAAGAAATAAGTGTAACATGGATTGTGATACAAAGTAGGAGTCAAATTTAAAAAGGGGACCAAAGTGGAAAAAAATGGCAGAAAATAGAATAAAAGAAATTGCCATAAAGGTATGGAACATTATGTTGAGTAAAGTTAGGTGTTTAAGTAAGAAAGTGGAAAAGTTTCAGACTGACTCAAGAGAAGAAGGTCATAACATCCCTGTACTCCTCCCTTATCAGACCCATTATTGAGTACAATGCCCCCTTTGGCATGTACCTTGCCAAGCACATGCAGCAGTCAGAGAGACCACAGAGGTTCCTGACCAAGAAAATCCATGGCCTCAAACACCTATCCTATACAGATAGGCTAAAAGCCCTGTCCCTCTACTCAGTATCATACAGACTGTTCAGAGGTGACATGTGTCTGGCATACAAGGCTGTCTCAGACTCAGCCTTGATGGAGTTGCTGCATATCCGTAAATCAAACTCTACTTGCACAACCCGCACACAAGGTCGCAACCTGGTCTGTGACAGAAACAGAACTTGTTGGCAGGATAGATTTGTGTCGCAATGACTCCACCATTTGTGGTATAGACCTTCTCCATGTCAAGCAGAGTACCTCACTAGCCCTCTTTAAGAGGGACCTGGACGACTGGATGGGAAACAGAAAATATACCCCTGGGATCCCACCTGTGTTCCTGCTGGGCAAGGAAAACAGATGCTGACTTTGTGGGAACATGGGTGAAATTCTAGGTTAGGCTTATAAGGGTCTCCAGGCCAGTAGCCTAGTATCATCCTATGAATCTATGAGTGATAGAAACCTTGGTAAATGGTAGAAAGGTCTGCATACACAAGCCTCAGAATATTAGTAATTTGGACATGAAAAAGAAAGCTTCTATATTGAGAGGCTTTAAATTCACAGAAGAAGGCTGCTGTATTTCTGCATCCAAATCAAACAGTGAGTGAACTAGTAGAGGTGTGTATTCAACAAGGATTATGTCCATCTACTATGGGAAGTAACAAAGGCAGGTAAAATACTGGACGTCATACTTAGTATCAACGAAAAAGCTTGAGGCTAAAAAGTAAAAACACCCCTGCAATTGATAATCATGCAGTAATATTTTCACCATGGGTGAGGGGAACATGGAGCAAAAAACAAAACAAAGCTCAGGCCTACACAAAATCAGGCCATATTAAAGTAGGTGAATGTTTTGAGACTGACATATGAGGCTGGACACAAGTATCTGGGATAAACAGGCTGCTGATAAAGAGCAGCACAGAAGCAGCTTTGGAAAAAGGAAAAAAAAAAGAAGCAAATACAGCTCAGCAGGTAGGTTAAGGCACAGTCGGCATAGCAGTTAAGGTCTTCACCTTCCACGCTAAAGGTACAAGGATCAATCCTGACCACCAGGCAATGCCTGTATGGAGTTTGCTTGTGCTCCCTGGGTCTCTGAGGGGTCCATACAACCTCCCAAAAACATGCCATGCTTCCACCTCAAACTCACCCAAGTACCGAGTTGTGGGCAACAGCACAGACTCTAGATGGTGCCAGAAGGAGAACTGTCTAGAGCAATCACTTTACATCAGCTGTGGAGCACAGTATCCTCTAAATAGGAGAATATGAATCACAGACTGCACACAGTGTCAGAGCTAGCTACTCAGCTGCATAAAAACTGGCTCTAGATGATTTGGTCATGTTGACTAATGTCATCAGAAAATGGGCATATGGGTATTTGGTGATATGTGAACGGAGGACCTGCCATACTCTGACCTACACCAGGGACCCATGCTAACAGTGGGAGGAGTATATGTGTGCCTATTAGTCAGTATACATGCCATAAAGTCCAGCAACCCTGGGTCAATAAGCTATTGGCCTGCTGGTGTCCAGTTGCCCAGCTTGGGTTACCTGTAATAGCTCTGTTGAGAGAAAGCTGGATGCAAACCCAGTGAAATTGCCAAACATAAACTAAACAATTCTACACACAATATAGGTTCACTGCCTGGACCCAGCTTGGCAGTGGATGACATGATAGTAAAGAAGAGGTGGGACATCCTATATTTGCAGGAAACAAGATGGAAGGCCAGCGTAGCAAAGCCACTTGGCTTGGGATCCAGAGTCTAATGCTCAGGAGGAAAACAGTCTAAAAATGGAGTGGGAATTGTGGTGAGGGAGAGGCTTCAGAAAACAGTAAGGGATGGCATTAGAATTAGTGACAGACTCATGGCAATCAGACTTCAGTGTAAGGATAGAGCACTATTCATAATGTCAGCCTGTACACCACAGCAGGGTCATGATAGTAAGGAAAAGAGTGCATTCAGGCAGCAGTTGCAGGACCAACTAGATAAAGTAGGACAACATCAGTTGGTGCTGTTAATGAGTGACATGAATGCACATATATGGACAGATGGAACAGGACAGGAGGACTGCCTGGGTCCGCAAGGGTGGGGTAAAAGGAATAAAGCAGACCATTCTAGACTTCTGTCTGGCAAATGGCTTGATGTGGCCAGCACATGCATGATTCAGCAAGGGAGACAGACACAAGCTCTAGAATCAGTGATTGCAAAGTCATCCACAGTGAAACAGTCAGCCCACAGCATAAACCACTGGTTGCCACAATCAACTGCAAGCAGTGGTCAGAGAAGGTTTTAAGGTCTTCAGAGGCTAGGCTGAAGACCTGGAAGTTGACTAGAGAGAAATCACAAAGGTTTGAGGAATTACTTGGGAATCTAGCATCACAGGAAGTAGAGCAAATAGGTAGAGTTGAAGAAGAATGGCAGTGCCTCAAACAGCATGTTTGAGGACTATAGAACAGATATGAGGCTAAGCCAGGTATGGAAGCAAGATACACAAGGAAAGCTGGTGGGGGAATGCAGGAGGAGGAGTGCAGGAAAAATTGGGAGATTTTTAGTCAAACAGTATTCCTTCCTAGCCTGGTGCATCTATTCTAAGAGGCTAAGAGAGGATTTGCAATAGCAAAGAACAAAGCTTTAGATGCACTCTACTACCTTCTGGAAACTGGCTTAGTAGATGGCATAGAGAAACTCTATTAGATTGCAAGGAAAAGACAGAAAGATAAAGAAAATAGCCATCCTTCATAAGGGATGCCAGCAACAACCTCCTCACCAGTCCACAGAACATCATAAGTGGATGGAAGGATTACTTCCAGCAGCTTCTGAATGAAGAAAACCTCACAGAAGCTGTGCTGCTCTAGACACGGCCTACAATGAAAGAAGAAGAAGATGACGAGCCCACCCTAGAAGAAGTAAGAACAGTACTATGGAAAATGAAGTCAGGAAAAACAGCAGGCCCAGATGAAGTCGGAGCAGATGTGATCAAGATGTTAGGTTTGTTAGGGGAGAAATGGCTCTGGAGGGTACTCAAAGCAGTATGGAGAGAAAGGCATAACACAAAAGACTGAACAATAAGCGTACTAGCATAGTGTACAAGAACAAAGGGAACATTCGCATCTGTGGGCAGTACAGATTGCATGCATGTTCTGGAGAGGGTGATTAATAAATGAATATGCAGAGTAGTACAAATTAAGGTGGGAGATGATCAGTTTGGATTAAAATCCAGATGCAACATAACTGACCCAATATTTGAAGTGAGTTAGATAGTTGAAAAGAAGCTAGAAATGAGTAAAGAGTCCAACTGGGCATTCCTAGACTAACAGAAGCATATGATAAGGTCCCAAAAAGTTGATTTGAGGAGTCCTGCAGTTGTTCAAAGCCTCCAAAACATTTGTAGAATTACTGCAGGTTTTATATATAAGGACCCAATGACTCAATTATAAACAGCATTTAGTCTAACAAGGGGATTCCCAGTTGGTGTGCATCAGGGTTCAACTCTGAGCCCAGGGCTCAACACTGTTCATACTGGTGATGGACTACATTAACATACAGGTTGGAGGGAACAAATCAACAGAGTCGCTGCATATAGATGATCTGACATTACAGGCGATCTCTGACCACAAACTTCATAAAGAATAGGAAAATGGAATACCAAACTGAAGACACATGGGATGAAATCGAGTACAGATAAGACAGTGGTAATGGCAGCAAATGGGGAAAAAATCAGAAGAAGCTAAGAAATGAGATAGAAGGAAAATAGTGGAACAAGTTAACAGCTTCAAGTATCTGGGAGGGATGGTTAAGGAGAAAAGAAGTCTGAATGAGCAGGTCAATGCTACTAGAACTAGAGGGCCTGCAGCCAACTGGCACAGAATGTCAGGGATAGTGTATGACAAAAGAATGCCAAAAAAGCTAAAAAGTAAGGTGTAGAAAACAGTGGTGCAACCAGTACTACTGTATGGTACAGACACCTGGGCAGAAAAGGCAAAAGGTCAGTTGAGAAATCAAGATGTGATGAAGATGATAGGTCGTAGGATGCACACTGTGGGACACATGAAAAAATGAGGACATCAGAGCAGAAGCCTATATAGCTCCAGTTCCAGAAAAGGTCAAAGAAAACAGATTACAGTGATTCAGGCACATGTGCAGGAAAACAGAATACAATCTGGTGAAGAAGATTTGGAACAGATAGGAAGAAGGCAAGAGAAAACAAGGGTCCAGCAAAGAAATGGAAAGATTGTGTGAAAGAAGACCTCCAACAGTCAGGCATGGCTGTTGAAGAATATAGGAGAGTGTCACTGATTTGAGACAGATTGTGACAGTCGACATGACACCCTAACCTCATGTAGAGAATAGAAGATGATGATGGTGATGATAATGTGCACAAATATACACATGGTTACCTTTTATTTGGTCGAGAAGCAGTTTTCTATACGATCAGAGAGTGGCGGAATGCATCATTTTATCCTATAGTCGGTCGGTTTATAGATCATCAACTATAGCATAAAAGTTGGTCATTTCACATTACTCATGGTTGTACATCCATTTAAATTAAGGGTGGAGATAGAGTCCCCAGGTCTGGATTGTGGGGGTAGAGACCCTTCATAAAACACAGTGTTTTAGATATTCCTGTAGGAATGGAATAGTGGTGTCAGATCACGGCCCACTGTTAGTTTATTAAAAAGTAGAGAGGTTACGCAGTGCGGTACTTGAATCACAAAAGTAAACTGTATGATTAACATTTGTGACCCTTTTAGTCAAATTATTTGTGAAGTAATCTAAGGTTGTCAAACAATCAAGTTGATGAAATCTGTGTTGTAGACTATTAACAACATAATTGTATGTATGTGTGCGTGTATATTTGCTATACTTGGAAACATCGAAGTACACAAACATCAAATAGCCAATGATCAATCCCAAAAGACTGAAATCAAAAACAACAAAAAAGAAAACAGTTATGTTCTTCCAGAGAACCAAGCCCCCATGCAACCCCACATCCTGGCTAAGTTCTAGTTATATCACGATTAGATCCCTCAACACCAATACTGCTTCAGCAAATAGGATGGCTGCCTTAGTCCTTTTTGCCACAGAAGCAGCTTAAGAGAACTCAAAATCACCACTGTAATAGATACAAGCATGCAAAATCTGAAGGTAATGCTACTCAATGCTAGAAGTCTAAACCTCAAAATGCACTCTCTCGATGCACTCCTAAAAACATCGATATCTGTGCAGTAATTGAGACCTGGTTCAAGGCTCTAGAGAGCACCCCTGCAATACCAGGCTACAATTCGTACCACACTTTTCGGCCACAAAACCTAGACCAAAACACTAAAGGTGGAGGAGTGTCCGTATTCACCAAAGATATTCACACCTCTAGGTTAGTTGCCCAACACAATGCATCTGAAATTCTCCAGGTGCAACTAACACTAGGTGAGACTTGCAATCCAAATTGTAGCTTGCTACAGATCCCCCACCATGCCCCAAGATTCTCACTACACCTTTCTAAATATACTGGAAAATATTAAGATACAACCAAACACCCTAATACTGGGTGATTTCAACTACCCTGCCATTAACTGGGAAAACTACTCGGGTACCGACTCCTTTTCCCAACGGTTCTTGGAATTCATAAATTCCAATGCCCTGGATCAAATAAGCCATTGTCCCACCAGGGGCTCCAATATCCTAGATCTGGTCATTACCAACATGGGAGGCAGATGCTCCACACCAGTGGTCACCCCCTCATTGGTCAGGTCTGGCCATAAGCAAATCACCCTTGACATCCACATCCCACTCCCACCCCCCAGTAAGGAAACCTCCTTAAAAAACTTCTCCAAAGCCAACTTCATGCTACTGAAGTCAGAAGTGACAAACTTCATGACACCCATGCAGACGGGATCTGGAAGTTCGATTGCAGAATCCTACACTAAGACACTGTACGAATCGTGCCATCCCAAATAGAACCAAGATGCTCTTCTCCAAAAAAAGGAAGCCAATCTGGTGGTCCCCTGCTATAAACAAACTATACAACAGAAGGAAGAAACTGTTGCAGAAAAGAGGAAAATCCCAGGATGCAAAAAACTCCCTCACCAGCCTCAGTAAGAAGCTGAAATCCCCCATAAAATCCTCAAAAGCTAGTTACAAAAATAAAATTGCCAAAGATTCCAAAGACAACCACAAGGCATTCTATAGTTATGTCAAAAATCTAAATGGCAATGCTCAGATCTGCTCTGAGCTACAACAGAATGGCATTAAATATACTGATCCCAAGGATATTGCCAATATCCTGGCAGATGGATTTAGTGCCATCTTCACCCCCTCTCACCCCCTAAAGTGCCCATCTCAATACCAAAAGATTGCCAAATTCCAGTAATCATGGCCACACAGGTAGAAACCGCACTCTCCAAAGCTAAGAATACAGCATCCATGGGATCAGATGACATCCCAGGCTGTGTACTACATGAACTACAAAATGAACTGGCACCTCACCTAAGTGTCATGTTTAATCGTAGCCTCACCTCAGGCTTCGTGCCCACTGAGTGGCACACAGCTACAGTTATCCCGCTCCACAAAGGAGGATCTGCCTTGGATCCTGGGAACTACCATCCCATCAGTCTGACAAGCCTGATCTGCAAGGGCATGGGACGCATTATCATGGAACTTATAAACAAAGACATTGGCAACCTTCAAACACTGGACCCCACCCAGTTTGGGTTTGTGAAGGGCCAATCTTGTCTCCTGAATCTGACTGACTTCTTCAAATCAGTCTCCAGAGCTGTGGGCGAGGGTAAGGCAGTCCACACAGCCTATCTGGACCTTGCTAAGGCCTTCAACACCACCCCCACTCTGGAATCATAGATAAACTTACTAAGCTGGGCATAAATCCCTACGTCACTCGATGGGTTGCCAACTGGCTTACTGACAGAACCCAGACTGTAAAAGTAGCCGACTCTAAATCCAGCTCCAGACAAGTGACAAGTGGAGTACCTCAGGGTTCAGTCCTGGGACCACTCTTGTTTGGCATCTACTTCTCTGAAGTACAGGCCAACACTAAGGGACTATGGCTAACAAAGTTCGCAGATGACTGCAAACTGGGAGCCATTATTGAATCCCCAAATGATGTGGATATCCTACAAAAGGGCCTTACAGAAACAGATGCCTGGTGCCAGAGCCATGGGCTCAAGCCTAATGCCAAGAAATGTATAGTTATCCCCTTTGGAAAAAAACGTGTACCCATGAATTACCACATAGGTGGCAGGACACTAAACATCAAAAGTGTGATGAGAGACTTAGGGACACAGGTGGACAGTGGTCTCACTTTCAATAACCACATCGCCACAACAGTCAGGAAATCCTTCTATGTGGCACACCTCATCACTAGGGGCTTTTCATCCAGAAAAAAGGAGGTCATTGTCCCACTGTACTCATCCCTCATTAGACCCATTATAGAGTATATTGCCCCATTTGGTATATACCTAACAAGACATCTGCAACAGCTGGAAAGGCCACAGAAATACCTCACTAAAAGAATCACAGGCCTAAAGCAGATGCCATATGCTGACCATCTAAAAAAACTCCAGCTATACTCTGTGGCATATCGTCTACTCAGAGGCGATCTCTGCTTAACATACAAGGCCATGTCAAACCCTGAGCTGTTGGACATGCTCCACTTAAAGAAATCCCAATCCCTCAGAGCAACACGCTCCAGGGATCTAAACCTTGTCATCACAATGAACAAAACATGCTGGAGGGATAGGTTCCTGACCCAGAGACTCCCCATACTCTGGAATAGACTGCCCATACATGTCAAGCAGAGTGCCTCATTGGCTCTCTTCAAAAGGAACTTTGATGATTGGATGGGAGATAGGAAATTCACCCCTGGGATTATGACAGTCACTCTGCTAGACAGGGGTCCAGATAAGTAAATTTTGTGGGAAGAAATATCCAGGGAATTGTTATGGCTAGGCTTGCATAGGCCCTAGGGCCGATAGCCTAGTACCAACCTATGAACCTCCATTCAGTGAACTTCCCCTTTGAAAATTCTACACCAGATAAAGAATATTCAGTAGCTAAAACTTCACCATGTTGCAGATGTACTTTTACTCATCATACCAATATACACACACACAAACAGGAAACTATATAAAAGTACAAGAAAAACATAAAGCATTTCGAGCAACCTTAGAGTTACAAAGCTACAAACACAACAATAGGGAGGGTATAGTGTGATGCTTGTGGAAAACCTTCTAAATGGAGAAATGGCATTCACACAGATATACATAAATGCATACATTAAGAAAACACACACACACACACACACACACACACATACAAACACACTCAGGAAACTACAGACACAAATTACAAGCAAACACAAACCTACCCTAATGAAGCCATCCTGAGAGACCTTTGCCCCCTGTAAATACACAAGGGGTCCAGCTCACTGACTGTACAATTGTTATTTATTTAATGGTGCACTCATGGAGGATGGCGCAGTGGTGCAGCGGTTAATGTTGTCGCCTCACAGCCAGAGGTTTTCTGGTTTGATTCTCGGCTGGGGTGCCTTTTGTGCAAAGTCTGCATGTCATCCCTGCATTCATGTGGGTTTCCTCTGGGTGCTCCATTTCCTCCCATGTTACAAAGACATGCATCTGGAGCGTTTCTCCCCGGGCCTCCGCTGAAAAATGGCTTGCTCCAAGTCAGACTTTCCCAGAAAACAAATGTTAAATAAATAAATAAAAATTTGTTAAGTGGGATAGTCCAACTGAGCAACAGTCCATCTTCAGCAGAGGCCCAAGAGAAAAATAGTAAGACAGCAAAAACATTTTAAGATCAAGTTAAACAATTGCACAGTATATAATTGTACAAAGCAGCTTAGGAATCAGGTAGAACACATACACAGGATGAAGATACACAACAGGTGTACGCATTACAAATAGATCAGTAGTCTGTACTGCTAGTTTCATGATTTATGCAGTACTGTAGATATTATTGTATAAAGCTGTGTCTGTTAATAGAGGACTGCAGATGGAAGGAACATATTTAGGAGAAAGGTAGACATGAACAGAGAGAAGAAAGGGTAGTGCCTCATGACGTTTGATTTATTTTAAGTATGAAGGGGGCAGAGCATCTAAGACAGGGTGCTAACTGCCACTCTCCTACCTTCTTTGACTGTCATGTCCACCTCTTGGCTGGACATCCTCAGTTCTTCTTGCATTCTTCCTCTCTCTCACATATCTTTTTCAATAGATCATCTTCTGCTTTCCAGCACATTTTATTTATTTATTTATTGTACATTTGTTAACCAGGAAAGTCCAACTGGGCACAGGTCCATTTTCAGCAGAGGCCCGGGGAGATAAGCTCCAAACAACACATAAATAGAATAACAGGAAATTACATGGAACATTTGTTTCATGTTATGAGAGCTTTCATTGCATACACACAAGGAGATGATACGTGTGATAAAACCATTGCAATCTGTTCTCTTTGATCATCTCTGCAACTGGGGCTATTATGGATTCTGCTCTGATGTTCTAATTTTTTCATCTGTACCACAGTCCGCATCCTACCACCTGTCTCAGGCACTTCATTTTGATCACTTCTAAGCTTCCTTAACTACTCTACCTTTATTGCCTAGTTTTCTGCATCATACAGTAGTACTGGTCACACCTCTGCTTTGTATGCCCTACTTTTCAATTTCTTTGGCATTCTTCTTTGATACACTTTAACCACATGTTCAGACTTCCCTTCTTCTCAACCACCTATTCCTGGTACACGAAGCTGCTAACTTGTTCCACTCTTTCCCTTTTATCTTAATTTTTAGTCTTGTGAATTTCCTATTTACTGCCATGACATCTGTATTGTCTGTACTCAGCTGCATCCTATGTGCCTTCTGCTTTGCATTTCAATCTCTATCATTTGCTGAAGTTCCTGTTCAAAGTCTGATTATAGTGTCACATTAGCTGCATTCTCTGACCTGTTTGCTAATGTGGTCCATTACTGGCATAGACAGCAGTGGGTGTCAGAGCTGAACCCTAATGCACACCCACTCCCACTGAGAACCCCTCTGTGAATCTGCACTTGTGTCACTGAATCATGTGCATAACCTGCACTAATTCTATCAATGTTTATGGGACTATGAATAATCACAAGATTGACTAAATCAGCTTTCTTAGGACATTGTGACATACTTTCTCCAAGTCTAGGAATGGAAATTGAGCTCTTTCCTTATCTTCAGCTTCTTCTCCATTACCTGTCTCTCTGCATACATTGGCTCTGTTGTACTGCATCCTGATCTGAATCTGAAATGCACATCTCCCATTTTACCTTCTACTGTTATGCATATGTATTTACAAGTCACCCTCTCCAACACTCTCATAAAATGTGGCATGAGTTTGATACCACTCTCTGCCCACAGTTGTGAATGACCCCTTTGTTCTTGTATGCTGGTACAAGTATGTTTATTCTCCAGTCATCTGTGATACAACTTTTTCAGCATAACACAATGAATACCTGGAGTTATTTCTCCCCATCTCACCTAACATTTTGATTATATTTACTGTAGTTTCATCTGAGGCTGGTGAATTCCCTGACTTT